>NW_028270182.1:13213313-13513313 GCF_037043375.1 Chiloscyllium plagiosum
GCCTCACACACACACTCTCACTGTCACACACACACAGTCACACACACCCTCACACACACACTCTCACACACACACTCTCACTGTCACACACAGTCACTCACACACACACTCTCACTGTCACACACACACTCACACACACACTCTCACTGTCACACACACTCACTCACACACACACACACTCTCACTGTCACACACACTCTCACACACACCCTCACACACTCAGTCTCTCACTGTCACACACACACTCTCACACACAGACTCTCACACACTCACACACACATAGTCACTCACACACACACTCTCACTGTCACACACACACACTCTCACTGTCACACACACACTCACACACACTCTCACACACACTCTCACTGTCACACACACACACACACTCTCACACACACACTCTCACTGTCACACACACACACTCACACACACACACTCTCACTGTCACACACACTCACACACACACACCCTCACACACTCAGTCTCTCACTGTCACACACACACTCTCACAGTCACACATTCACACATACACTCTCACTGTCAAACACACACACACTCACACACACCCTCACACACACTCACACACCCTCACACACCCTCATACACTCACTGTCACACACACACCCTCATATACATACTCACACACACCCTCACACCCTCACACACTCACTGTCACACACACCCTCACACCCTCACACTCTCACTGTCTCACACACACACCCTCATACACACTCACACACTCACACACACCCTCACACACTCACACACTCACTGTCACACATACCCACACACTCTCACACACCCACTCACTGTCACACACACTCACACACACCCTCACACACTCACACATCTCACTGTCACACACACACACCCTCACACACACACTCACACACACCCTCACACACACACACTCTCACTGTCATACACACCCTCACACACATTCTCACTGTCACACACACACTCTCATGCACACACACTCTCACTGTCTCACACACACACTCTCACTGTCACACACACACTCTCACTCACACACACATACTCTCACTGTCACACACACATACTCTTACTGTCACACACACACTCACACACACACACACATACTCTCGCTGTCACACACACACTCTCACTGTCACACATACACTCACACACACACGCACATACTCTCACTGTCACACACACATACTCTCGCTGTCACACACACACTCTCACTGTCACACACACAGACACACACTCATATACTCTCACTGTCACACACACACTCTCACTGTCACACAAACACACTCACACACTCTCACTGTCTCACACACACTCTCTCACTGTCACACACATACTCTCCCTGTCACACACACACTCTCACTGTCACACACACACAAACACTCACACACTCACACACACACTCACACACTCTCACTGTCACACACACACTCTCACTGTCACAGACACACACACACACAAACACACACAGACACACACTCAGACACACACTCAGACACACACACATAAACACAGACACACACAAACAGAGACACACTCACACACACAAACACAGACACACACACACAGACAATCACACACACACAGACACACATAGAGCCAAACACACACAGACAGACACACACACAGACACACACACACAAACACAGACGCACACACAAACACAGACACACACACACCGACACACACAGACACACACACAGACAAACACAGACAGACAGACACACACACACAAACACAGACGCACACACACCAACACAGACACACACACACAAACACAGACACACTCACACACACAGACACACACATAGACATAAACACACACACAGACACACACACAGACACACACACAGACATAAACACACACACATACACATAAACATACACACAAACAGAGACACACACACACACAAATACAGACACATACACACAGAAACAAACACAGACACACATACACAAACACTGACACACACACACAAACACAGACACATACACACAGATGCACACACACAGACAAACACAGACAAACACAGATACACACACACAACAACACAGACACACACACACAAACACAGATGCACTCACACAGACAAACACAGACAAACACAGATACACACACACACCAACACAGACACACACACACAAACACAGAGGCACTCACACACACACAGGCACACACACACAGACAAACACAGACTCTCACACACAGACAAAAACAGACACACTCACGCACCCACAAACACAGACACATGCACAGATAAACACAGACACACACACACAGGCACACACAGACACACACAGACACAAACACCGACGCACGCACAGACATACACAGACAAACACACACACAGACACACAGACAAACACAGACAAACACAGACACACACAGACACACACAGACAAACACACAGACACACACAGACAAACACACACAAACACAGACACACATACAGGCACACACACAGATGCACACACACACAAATACAGACACATATACACACACACAGACACACACACACTCACTGTCACACACACTCACATACTCACTGTCACACGCACTCACACACACCCTCACACTCTCACTGTCACACACACACCCTCATACACACACACTCTCACTGTCACACACCCTCACACACACACTCACACACACACACTCTCACTGTCACACACACACTCTCACACACTCACTGTCACACACACTCTCACGCACAAACCCTCACACACTCACACTCTCACTGTCACACACACACTCACACACACTCTCACTGTCACACACACAAACACACACTCTCACTGTCACACACACACTCTTACTGTCACACTCACACACTCACACACATACACTCTCACTGTCACACACACCCTCACACACACACACACTCACTGACACACATTCACACTCACACACACACATTCATTCACACACACACACACCCTCACACACACACTCTCACTGTCACACACACTCACACACACACTCTCACTGTCACACACACATTCACACACACTCTTGCTGTCACACACACACTCTCACTGTCACACACACACACTCACTGTCACACACACACTCTTACTGTCTCACACACACACCCTCACACACACACACTCTCACTGTCACACACACACGCACACTCTCACGCACACTCACACACACACACATACTCTCACTGTCACACACATACTCTCGCTGTCACACACATACTCTCGCTGTCACACACACACTCTCACTGTCACACACACACTGTCACACACACTCTCTCAATGTCACACACACTCTCACTGTTACACACACATACTTTTACTGTCACACACACACGCACTCACACACTCTCACTGTCGCACACACACTCTCAATGTCACACACACATATTCTTGCTGTCACACACACACTCTTACTGTCACACACACACTCTCACTGTCACACACACACACTCTCACTGTCACACACACACACTCACTCTCACTGTCTCACACACACTGTCACGCTCATTCTCACTGTCACACACACACATTCTCACTGTCACAGGCACACACACACTCACGCACACACAGACACAGACACACATACACAGACATGTACACACACTAACACACAGATACACAGACATACACACACACAGACACACACACATAAACACAGACACACACACAAACAGAGACACACACACAAACACAGACACAGACACACAGACAGACACACAAACACAGACACACACACAAACTTAGACACACACACACAGACAGACACACACACAGACACACATACACACAGACAGACAGACACACACAGACAAACACAGACACACACACACAAACACAGACGCACTCACACACACAGACAAACACACACACATACAGACACACACACCAATAAACACAGACACACACAGACAAAAACAGATGCACACTCACACGCACACACTTACACACTCACACTCACACACACTCACACACACAGACACACACAGACACACACATAGACAAACACAGACACACACGCAGACACAGACACACACAGGCACACACACACAGACGCACACACACACAGACACACAGGCAAACACAGACACACACATAGACGCACACACACACAGACAAACACAGACGCACACACACAGACACAGACAGGGACACACACACACATACACACACAAACACAGACACACACAGAAACACACAGACACAAACACAGATGCATACACAGACAAACACACAAACAGACACACACACACAGACAAACACACACAGACACAAACACAGACACACACACTCGCACACACATACACTCGCACACACACAGACACACACACAAACACACACAGACACACACAGACACACACAGACGCACACACAGACAAACACACACTCACACACGCTCACACACACACTCACACACACACAGACACACACACAGACACACACACAGACAAACAGAGACACACACACAGGCGCACACACAGACACAGACTCAGACACAGACACACACACTCACACACAAACACAGATGCACTCACACACACAGACACAGACACACACACACACATATACACACACAAACACAGACATTCACAGACACACACACAAACACAGATGCACTCACGCACACACTCACACACACAGACACACACACACTAACACGCACACACTCAAACACAGACGGACTCACACACACACAGACACACACCAACAGACACACACACACACACACACACATACTCACACACACTCACACACACACACACACTCGAACCATCACACACTCTGACAACACCAACCATTCCTGCTCACACAGGCCCACTCAGTCTCTCACACAAACATGGTATGGGCTGGTTAGAGGGACAGGGCTGTGCCAGATGGAATGTATACCTCAGAAAAGTGTGAGAAATGCTGCAACTCTACAAAACGCTGGTGCGGCCACACTTGGAATATTGTGTACCGTTCTGGTCGCCATATTACGGGAAGGATGTGGAAGCATTGGAAAAGGTGCAGAGGAGATTTACCAGGATGTTGCCTGGTCTGGAGGGAGGGTCTTATGAGGAAAGGCTGAGAGACTTGGGTCTGTTCTCATTGGCAAGAAGAAGGCTAAGGGGGGATTTGGTAGAGACATACGAGATGATCAGAGGATTAGATAGGGTAGACAGTGGAAGTCTTTTTCCTAGGATGATGATGTCAGCTTGTACGAGGGGTCATAACTACACATTGAGGGGTGATAGATTTAAGACCGATGTCAGAGGCAGGTTCTTTACTCAGAGAGTGGTAAGGGCGTGGAACGCCCTACCTGCTAATGTAGTCAACTCTGCCACATTAGGGAGATTTAAACAATCCTTAGATAAGCACATGGATGATTTTGGGATAGTGTAGGGGGATGAGCTGTGAATAGTTCACAGGTCGGCCCAACATCGAGGGCCGAAGGGCCTGTTCTGTGCTGTACTGTTCGATGTTCTATGATACATTGTGGGACAGCTCTAACCAAGGCTGGTACATGTTGGTTGGTAGGACCCTGTGTAATACCAATAATCAGAGAGACATGCGCTGCGTGTATGTTCAAAAATCCTTCAATGGCAGACGGCTCGGTGGATGAGGTGGTGAAGGGGGCATATGGGGATATTCGTCTTGATGAGTCGGGGTATTGAAAGCAGGAGCAGGGAGGTTATGATGGAGCTGTTAGTTAGGCCCCAGTTGGAGAGTTGGGTTCAGTCCTGGTCACCAGACGGTGGGAAGGATAGGACCATGCTGGACGGGGTGCGGAGACGATCTGACCCTGGGATGGAGCCATTTACCTACACTAAGAGAAACTCAGTAGGCCCGTTGCCCTGAGAGTAGGGGAGGCTGAGTGAGGGACAGGTCATATTGAGGAGGCGGGGAGGCTGCAGAAGGATTTGGATGGGTTAGGAGAGTGGGAAAGGAAGTGGGGTACAACGTCATGCACTTTGGTCAGAAGAATAGAGGCATGGGCTATTTTCTAAATGGGGAGAAAATTCAGAAGTCTGAACTGCAAAGAGACTTGGGAGTTCTAATCCAGGATTCTCTCACGGTAAACTTGCAGGTCAGTAGGACATAGAACGTTATAGCACAGTATAGGCCCTTCGGCCTTCGATGTTGTGCTGACCAATCTGAATCCCATCTATCCTACACTATTCCATTCTCATCCACATGCTTATCCAATGCCCATTTAAATGCCCTTAAAGTTAGCGAGTCTACTACCGTTACAGGCCGTGCGGTCCGCCCCCCCCAACTACTCTCTGAGTAAAGAAACTACCTCTGACATCGGTCCTATATCTATCACCCCTCAATTTAAAGCTGTGTCCCCTCGTGTTTGCCATCACCATCTGAGGAAAAAGGCTCTCCCTGTCCACCCTAACCCTCTGATTTATCCTATGTGTCTTAACTAAGTCACCTCTCAACCTTCTTCTCTCTAACGAGAACAGCCTCAAGGCCCTCAGCCTTTCCTCGTAAGACCTTCCCTCCAGACCAGGCAACATCCTGGTAAATCCCCTCTGCACCCTTTCCAAAGCTTCCACATCCTTCCTATAATGCGGTGACCAGAACTGTACACAATACTCCGAGCGCGGCCGCACCAGGGTTTGGCTCGGGTGATGAAGTAACAGGAGAGGCAGCCGACAGCAATGAAACAACATGATCCAGTTAGAACCACTCTCAGAGTTAAAGGGGCATCGCAAGGAACACACTGGCAAATGATGCGCCTGTTATTTCCGTGTTAAGTAACTTAGCCGGCATGCCCTGATCTCACACTATTCGATGTCAAAGTAGAGGTTCAGATAGTTACAACGGACAGCGACCCTATGAAATGCAGCGTGCTTCCTCACGGGCCGCACGCTGGCTCAGTGGTTAGCGCTGCTACCTCACAGCGCCAGGGACCCAGGTTCGATTCCAGCCTCAGGACGACTGTCTGTGTGGGGTTTACACATTCTCCCCGTGTCTGTGTGGGTTTCTTCCGGGTTCTCCGGTTTCCTTCCAGAGTCCAAAGATGTGCAAGTTAGGGAGGATTGGCCGTGCTAAATTACCCATAGTGCCTAGGGATGAGTAGGTTAGGGTGGATTGGCCGTGCTAAATTATCCATAGTGTCCAGGGATGTGTTGGTTAGGGTGGATTGGCCATGCTAAATTACCCATAGTGTCCAGCGATGTGCAGGTTAGGGTGGATTAGCCGTGCTAAATTACCCATAGTGTCCAGGGATGTGCAGGTTAGGGTGGATTGGCCATGCTAAATTACCCATAGTGTCCAGCGATGTGCAGGTTAGGGTGGATTAGCCGTGCTAAATTACCCATAGTGTCCAGGAATGTGCAGGTTAGGGTGGATTGGCCGTGCTAAATTACCCATAGTGTCCAGGAATGTGCAGGTTAGGGTGGATTGGCCGTGCTAAAGTACCCATAGGGTTCGGGGATGTGCAGGTTAGGGTGGATTGGCCATGCTAAATTACCCATAGTGCCCAGGGATGTGTAGATTGGGGTGGATTGGCCATGCTAAATTACCCATAGTGTCCAGGAATGTGCAGGTTGGGGTGGATTAGCCGTGCTAAAGTACCCATAGTGTCCAGGGATGTGCAGGTTAGGGTGGATTGGCCGTGTTAAATTACCTATAGTGTACAGGGATGTTGAGGTTAGGGTGAATTGGCCATGCTAAATTTCCCAAAGAGCCCTGGGATGTGCAGGTTTGGGAGGATTGGCCATGCTAAATTACCCATAGTGCCCAGAGATGTGCAGGTTTGGGTGGATTGGCCATGCTAAATTACACATAGTGCCCAGGGATGTGTAGGTTGGGGTGGATTGGCCGTGCTAAATTACCCATAGTGTTCAGGGATGTGCCGGTTAGGGTGGATTGGCCGTGCTAAATTGCCCATAGTGTCCAGGGATGTGTAGGTTAGGGTGGATTGGCCGTGCTAAATTGCCCATAGTGTCCAGGGATGTGGAGGTTGGGGTGGATTGGCCATGCTAAATTACCCATAGTGTCCAGGGATGTGCAGGTTAGGGTGGATTAGCCGTGCTAAATTACCCATAGTGCCCAGGGATGTGCAGGTTAGGGTGGATTAGCCGTGCTAAATTACCCATAGTGCTCAGGGATGTGCAGATTCGGGTGGATTGGCCGTGCTAAATTACCCATAGTGCCCAGGGATGTGCAGGTTAGGGTGGATTGGCCGTGCTAAATTACCCATAGTGCCCAGGGATGTGCAGGTTAGGGTGGATTGGCCGTGCTAAATTACCCATAGTGCCCAGGGATGTGCAGGTTAGGGTGGATTGGCCGTGCTAAATTACCCATAGTGCCCAGGGATGTGCAGGTTCGGGTGGATTGGCCGTGCTAAATTACCCATAGTGCCCAGGGATGTGCAGGTTCGGGTGGATTGGCCGTGCTAAATTACCCATAGTGCCCAGGGATGTTTAGGTTAGAGTGGATTGGGATCTGACTCTTGGCAGAACCCAAGTGGAAGAAATGATCAGTTGAGATTACTCATTGCCAGAAAAGAGTTGCTTCTTTATTCATCCGTGAGAGTCACTGGCTGGCCCCCAGCATCTATTGCCTGTCCCTAGTTGCCCCTTGAGAAGGTGGGTGTGAGCTGCCATCTTGAAATGCCAGAGTTCTCCTCTTGTGGGTTGACCCACCATGAATTAGGGAGGGAAATCCAGGATTTTGACCCAGTGACAGTGAAGGAACGGCGATATATTTCCAACTCAGGATAGGGAACGGAGGAGATTGTGCGGGGGGGGGGGGGGGTCCCATATATCTCCTGCCCCTTGTCCTTCCAGATGGAAGCGGCCGTGGGTTTGGAAGGTGTTGTCTGAGGCATTTTGGTGAGTTTCTGCAGCGCATCTTGGAGATAGCACTCCCTGCTGCTACTGAGCGTCGGTGGGGGAGGGAGGGGATGTGGTCCCAATCGAGCGGGCGTGGGGGGGGGGGTGCTGCTTTGTATCTGGATGGTGTCGAGCTTCTCAACTGTTGTTGGAGCTGCCCCCCCATCCAGGGGCAAGTGGGGAATATTCCACCTTTTGCCCGAAACGTCGATTTTCCTGCTCCTCCGGATGCTGCCTGACCTGCTGTGCTTTTCCAGCACCGCTCTCTAATCGCCAGCATCTGCTGTCCTCACTTTCTCCTGGGAATATTCCATCACCTTCCTGACCTCGTGCCTTGTCGACGATGGACGGGCTTTGGGGATTCAGGAGGTGTGTTACATGCGTCAGTAATCCCCGCCTCTGACCTGCTGTCGTAGCCGCTGTATTTATTGTGGGATTGTTCCGAGCGACTAAGAAGATAAGCCACGAATTTTGACAGTTTGTGACGAAAAGCTAAATTCTTAGACAGACTTGCAAAGATAAAACAATCTATATAATGGAATGAACAGGGAGAGGAACTGATTGTCCCCCAAAAAAAAATCAGCCGCTTGTGCAGTGGCGCAGAGAGACCAGCAGAGGGTGGCATTGTATCACTTTAAACACAAGAGAGACCGAGAGAGAGAGAGAGAGAGAGACAGAGATGAGGTGCCACTAAGAGATCTCCCCTGTCCCACCTAGACACTGAGCTACTGTACTGACCATACAAACCGTGTCTGCCTCAGTTGGGGATAGGTCTGCTGTTTGTTGTGTTTTGATCAAAAGGATTGGAGATGATGAAAAGGTGTACAAATTAAAAACCACGCAACACCAGGTTAGAGTCCAACAGGTTTATTTGGAGGCACTGGCTTTCGGAGCGCTGCCCCTTCATCAAAGGTGGTTGTGACAGAAGGAGCAGCGCTCCGAAACAAACCTGTTGGACTACAACCAGGTTTAGATTAGATTCCCTACAGTATGGAGACAGGCCCTTCAGCCCAACAAGTCCACAACAGCCCTCCGAAGAGTAACCCACTCAAACCCATTCCCCCTAACTGACGCACCTAACCTGTGGGTAATTTAGCACGGCCAATCCACCCTAACCTGCACATCATTGGATTGTGGGAGGGAACCCACGCAGACACAGGGAGAATGTGCAAACTCCACACCGACAGTCTCCCGAGGCTGGTATTGAACCTGGGTCCCTCGCGCCGTGAGGTAGCTGTGCTAACCACTGAGCCACCGTGCCACCCTGGTGTTGTGTGATTTTTAACTTTGCCCACCCCAGTCCAACACTGGCACCTCCAAGTGATGAGAAGGTGGGTCAAGCGACCGGGCGTTAGGTGAGGAATTGTGCGTAGGTGTCATGTGTTGGTACTGGGAGTTGGGTTTCAGAGTTTGGATTTAGACATCTGTATCCTTTCACCTTGTGAATAAATCTGAAACTGGGTAAAGACCGACCAGGAGAAAGTGAGGGCTGCGGATGCTGGCGATCAGAGCTGAAAAATGTGTTGCTGGAAAAGCGCAGCAGGGTCAGGCAGCGTCCAAGGAGCAGGAGAATCGACGTTTCGGGCATGAGCCCTTCTTCAGGAAACCAGCCGACCAGCCCACACTGTCAGCCATCGAACTCTCTGGATCATACTATGGTCACTGCTCCCCGGGGTTGGGGGTGGTGGGGGGGGGAGTTCCATCACTTCAGCTCCCTAATCAAATCTGCACATAACACGATGCTAAATCCAGTGTTCCCTTGTGGGTTCTCCCACAAGCTGCGACAAAATAAAAGTCATAGACCTTCAACAAATTCCCATTTTTTGGGATACGCTGTTGACATGATTTTCCCTGTCCCCCCTGTGTACTGAAGTCCCCATGATCACGGTGCTACTCCCTTACTTACCTGCCTTTCTAACTTCATATTTATTTTCTTCCCCACATCCTGACTGCTGCTGGGAGGCCTGTACACCACTCCCATCAGGGGCATTTCTTCACCGTGGTTCCTCAATTCAGCCCACAAAGATTCTAACCTATCTGACTCCATATCACTTCTTACTGATATAACATCACCTTTTAGTAACAAGGCAATGCTGCACCCTCTGCCCTGTCCTCCCAATAATATGGATGTCCTTGAAAATTTCCTTCCCAGCCCAGATTCCCTTGCAGCCACATTTCTGGGATACCCACAGCATTGCCCCACCCAATTCCAATCTGTGCTACAGTCTCATTTTCCTTGCTTTGTGTGCCGTATGCATTTAAGGGCAACAGCCTCATTCCTGTGTTGACTCCGCCCCTTCTCTTGTTGTCCCCTTGTCTGCTGTCCCTGAAGTTTACTCGGTGTCCTAACACCTGTTCTGGAAATGCTCCTAAACTCTGCTGAGCACTCCAGCCTCGAACATTTTCCATAATGTTCCATGCAACTGAAGGCCCCTTCCCATTACTATTTAGCTTCAAGCCCTATCCACAGATAAAGTGATGTGATTCGCATGGACTCTGTTTCCAGCATGATTCAGGATAAGCTATTGAGCTCGGATGGGTCAGCACCCGATGGAATGTTTCAACATTCAAGGCTACAGGCCTCACTTGGTACATGAGACTCAATTGATGGGCTGAAGGGCCACTTTTGTGCTGCATGATTGCATAACCACAATCCTAAATGTCATCCTCCTTATTTTTAGAAGGGTGCTCCCTGGTTGTAGACTCCTGAGGCAGGTAAAACATCATTACCCTGCATTCACCCGTCATCCACCGCCTGGTCAATTACTTGAACTATTTTGGAACGTTCACTGAAATTATCTCACATTCACGAAACTCGAGAGAATACGGGCTCCGTTTTCAGATTAGATTAGATTCCCTACAGTGTGGAAACAGGCCCTTCGGCCCAACAAGTCCATACCGACCCTCCGAAGAGCAACCCACCCAGACCCATTCCCCAACCCTATATTTACCTCTGACTCAAGTACCTAACACTATGGGCAATTTAACACGGCCAATTCACCGAACCTGCACATTTTTAGACTGTGGGAGGAAACCGGAGCACCCGGAGGAAACCCACGCAGACACGGGGAGAACGTGCAAACTCCACACAGACAGCCGCCCAAGGTGGGAATCGAACCTGGGTCCCTGGAGCCGTGAGGCAGCAGTGCTGACCACTGCGCCAGCGTGCTGCCCCTTTGTACCCACCTTCAGTCTGTTCCTGCACCCACATTTCTTTCCCATTTCGCCCAACCCATCCATATCCATTTGCAAATGTCTTATTTCCTCATTGCAACTTAGCTCTCCATCTCTGTTCGTGCTGTCTACAAATTTCTCTATCATACATTTCACCCTTGCACACAAGTAAGCAATGAAACAAAACACTGGTTGGTTTTGGAAAAAGAACATCATGTGCAATTAATTTGTCCATTTAAGAGAGAGAATTCTTTTGTCCGTGCAGACTGTCCCTCTGCATCCCATTTCTTAAAGTCCTGACTTCCTTACAGTTGCTGAGAGTGGGTTTACTTTCACAGCAGAGATGGGGAAATTCCTGAACGCAGTTCAAAAGCGCTGGAGAAACTCAGCAGGTCTGGCAGCAACTACGGAGAGAGAAACAGAGGGCTGATGACTGCTTTGGAATGCTTAGGCCCTGTTCTGAAGGAGAGTCAGACCGGACTCGAAACATTATCTTTGGTTTTTTTTCTCTCTCTCTCTCTCTCTCTCTCCGCACAGATGCTGCCAGACCTGCCGAGTTTCTCGAGCACATTCTGTTCCGTTTAGGTCAGATCCCCAGCTTCCAGGGGATATACCATTCAGCCACCGATAGGTTCTGGGGAAGCGATGGAGGGAAAGGTTTGTGGAGATGGATGGGAATGCGGAGCAATCGGATCATTCCCGATCTCACTGAATGGGAGAGCAGGTTAGAGGGGCCGAATGTCCTCCCTCCGTGTGCAGTTGAACATGACCAGCGCATTGAACAATAAAGTGTGCTCAAGCAGTTACAATTTCAGGGTGACTGGGAGGCAGAGGGAGTAGGGGTTGAAATTAGATCGCGACGGAGGGCAACGGGAAATAATTGGATCTGGGAATCCAGAGGCAACATTAAAGAGTGCGGTATTTCAGTCCCCGAAACCCCGTGGGTCCTGAGATGATTGGGAAACATTGACCAAATATTCTGCCCCTCAACTTCTTCAGCTTGGAACCGAATCCCAAACATTCAGGTCAGCCGAAGATCTACTCACGATTCTCACTCATTCCCAATGTCCCCTTCCATGTAATCCCGGAATGTTCCGGTTTGGGATTTGGTTCCCGGTAAATATGGTACACCTGACCTCAGAATGTAAGGTTATGAATTCAATGAACGCGTACCTCATGTGAATCGGTCTATTTATTTACTGATGTTATGAAATAACTGATTGCGCAGGAGTTTGTATTGGACTGAGAATTATAAACTCTCTCTCCCACTGTGCAGGTGTCAGGTCAGAAGAAAATAAGACTTGAAAAACATTTGAATCCTTTATTAAGTGTAAACACACACATGGAGGCTCAGTGGTTAGCACTGCTGCCTCACGAGACCAGGGGCCTGGGTTCGATTCCAGCCTCAGGGCGACTGTCTGTGTTGAGTTTGCACATTCTCCCCGTGTCTGCGTGGGTTTCCTCTGGGTGCTCCGGTTTCCTCCCACAGTCTAAGGATGTGCAGGTTAGGGTGGATTGGCCGTGCTAAATTACCCATAGTGTCCAGGGATGTGCAGGTTAGGGTGGATTGGCTGTGCTAAATGACCCATAGTGCCCAGGGATGTGCAGGTTAGGGTGGACTGGCCGTGCTAAATTACCCATAGTGCCCAGGGATGTGCAGGTTAGGGTGGATTGGCTGTGCTAAATTACCCATAGTGCCCAGGGATGTGCAGGTTAGGGTGGATTGGCTGTGCTAAATTACCCATAGTGCCCAGGGATGTGCAGGTTAGGGTGGATTGGCCGTGCTAAATTACCCATAGTGCCCAGGGATGTGCAGGTTCGGGTGGACTGGCCGTGCTAAATTACCCATAGTGCCCAGGGATGTGCAGGTTCGGGTGGACTGGCCGTGCTAAATTACCCATAGTGCCCAGGGATGTGCAGGTTCGGGTGGACTGGCCGTGCTAAATTACCCATAGTGCCCAGGGATGTGCAGGTTAGGGTGGACTGGCCGTGCTAAATTACCCATAGTGCCCAGGGATGTGCAGGTTAGGGTGGATTGGCTGTGCTAAATTACCCATAGTGCCCAGGGATGTGCAGGTTAGGGTGGATTGGCTGTGCTAAATTACCCATAGTGCCCAGGGATGTGCAGGTTAGGGTGGATTGGCCGTGCTAAATTACCCATACTGCCCAGGGATGTGCAGGTTAGGGTGGATTGGCCATACTAAATTACCCATAGAGTCCAGGGATGTGCAGGTTAGGGTGGATTGGCCATGCTAAATTCCCATAGTGCCCAGGGATGTGCAGGTTAGGGTGGATTGGCCATACTAAATTACCCATAGTGCCCAGGGATGTGCAGGTTAGGGTGGATTGGCCATGCTAAATTCCCATAGTGCCCAGGGATGTGCAGGTTAGGGTGGATTGGCCATACTAAATTACCCATAGTGTCCAGGGATGTGCAGGTTAGGGTGGATTGGCTGTGCTAAATTACCCATAGTGCCCAGGGATGTGCAGGTTAGGGTGGATTGGCCATACTAAATTACCTATAGTGCCCAGGGATGTGCAGGTTAGGGTGGATTGGCCGTGCTAAATTACCCATAGTGCCCAGGGATGTGCAGGTTAGGGTGGATTGGCCGTGATAACTTGCCCACCGTGGGGATCTTGGAAACCAGGTCATAGTGAGGGTGGGAGCAGGGGAGTTTCTCTTTGCTTCACCCACCAGTGATCGTTTCTTGCCCCAGAAGAGGGCGGGCTGGTTTTGAGAAGCCATCTCTATCTGGTTGTCTCCCATTTCGAGCTTCAATCTGGGGAAAATCAAAAGGTGAACATGTGTTCAACACCCTCCGCATTAATCCTCTTTACCATTTTATATCCTCAGTCAAATACCCTGTTCTTCTGAACCCCAGTGAGTACAAGCCCACACACTAGTCAACTAGCACAGCCCTTTCAGCCCCAGAATCAATCTGGTGACCCTCCTCTGAACCACCTCCAGTGTCACCACATCCTTCCTTAAGTAAGGGGACCAGAACCGGACACAATACCCCCGGTGGGGTGTATGTGCATGTGGGGTGCTGCATAATTGAGTAAGTGTGTGTGCTTGAAAATGTGTCTCTATGAGAGTGTGTCCATGTATGAATATGTGTGTTAGCATGTGTGTGTGTGTGTTCGGACCTGTCTGTATGTTAGCATCTACATGGGTTAGTGTGTGTGTCTGTGTTAGTGTATGTGTGTGTCTGTGTTAGCATGTATGTGTGTGTTAGCGTGTGTGTCTGTGTTAGCTTGTGTATGTGTCTGTGTTAGCATGTATGTCTGTGTTAGCCTGTGTATTAGCGTGTGTATCTGTGTTAGCGTGTGTGTGTGTTAGCGTGTGTGTCTATGTTAGCATGTGTGTGTCTGTGTTAGCGTGTGTGTGTTAATGTGTGTGTTAGTGCATGTGTGTGTTAGTGTGTCTGTGTATGTTAGCGTGCGTGTATGTTAGTGCGCGTGTGTGTGTTAGCGTGTCTGTGTTAGTGTGTGTGTTAGTGCATGTGTGTTAGTGTGTGTGTGTTAGTGTGATGCAAACATTAACCATTAAAGTGTTCCACTCAGGTGGACACACAAACACAGGCACGGTCTCTCCCTCACAAAGATATGCTCGCTCATGGTCAGAAACACAGCGAGACAGAGAGAGACATACAGAAAAATAGACACATTTGATGGAAATATAGAAATATAAGACAGACAGAGAGAGTTAAATGTGGGACTAATATACAGCAGGAAAGTTCTGAGACCGAACCCAGCAATTATCCCCACGATCTGCCCAGTCCTCGGTGTTGGGCGGTTTAGGATCAGAGCATCTTAGATGTGAATGTGGGATCTATGCTTAATTTTTTCAAACTGTACTGATGTTGCCAGTCTCTCTTCCTCTTCCTTATTTTTAAAGTCAGTGCTGTGCTAATATAAAACGATGAACAAGTCTAAGATGTCTGCCTGACTGCTTTGGATCAGGAATGCTTTCAGCAAGGGAGAGGGGGAGTCTGTCAAAAGCCATTTCCATTCATAGATCCTCGCAGAGGTAGGAAATGGAGACAGCTCTTTGAAGGAGATTCAAATGCAAATCCCAGAACCTGTTTACAATGAATGCCTGAGACAATGTCACGTTCCAACAACGTCTGCCTTACTTTCCAGCTCCAAATATCTGAGAGACTCAAATCTACAAAACCTGAAACAGCCATCTCTCATTCTAAATACAAACTACCCCGAACCCCTCGATTAGATTCCAGTCTGTAACTCACTCCCAGGTATCTGTTATTCTGTACATAACCCACCCCGAACCCCTCGATTAGATTCCTGTCTGCAACTCACTCCCAGGTATCTGTTATTCCATATACAACCCACCCCAAACCCCTCGATTAGATTCCAGTCTGCAACTCACTCCCGGGTATCTGTTATTCCATATACAACCCACCCCAAACTCCTCGATTAGATTCCAGTCTGTAACTCACTCTCAGGGATCTGTTATTCCATATACAACCCACCCCAAACCCCTCGATTAGATTCCAGTCTGTAACTCACTCCCAGGTATCTGTTATTCTGTACATAACCCACCTCGAACCCCTCGATTAGATTCCAGTCTGTAACTCACTCCCGGGTATCTGTTATTCTGTACATAACCCACCTCGAACCCCTCGATTAGATTCCAGTCTGTAACTCACTCCCGGGTATCTGTTATTCTGTACATAACCCACCTCGAACCCCTCGATTAGATTCCAGTCTGTAACTCACTCCCGGTATCTGTTATTTTGTATATAACCTACCCCGAACCCCTCGATTAGATTTCTGTCTGTAACACACTCCTGGGTATCCACTGTTCTGTACGTAACCCATCCAAAACCCCTCGATTAGATTTCAGTCTGTAACTCACTCCCGGGTATCTGTTATTCTGTATGTAACCCACCCCGAACTCCTCGATTAGATTCCAGTCTATAACTCACTCTCGGGTATCTGTTATTTGGTATAAAAACACCCCAAATACCTTGATTAGTTTACAGAACTGGACAATGTTTTACACCTACCAGCCTTCCCTTTCACCCTGACAGGAATATACTTTCTCTGGATTCTTGTTATCTCATTTCTGGAGGCTTCCCATTTTCCAGCCGTCCCTTTACCTGTGAACATCTGCCTCCAATCAGCTTTCGAACGTTCTTGCCTAATACTGTCAAAATTGACCTTCCTCAAATTCAAAACTTCAACTTTTAGATCTGGTCTATCCTTTTCCATCACTATTTTCAAACGAATAGAATTATGGTCGCTGGCCCCAAAGTGCTCCCCCACTGACACCTCAGTCACCTGCCCTGCCTTATTTTCCAAGAGTAGGTCAAGTTTTGCACCTTCTCTAGTAGGTACATCCACATACTGAATCAGAAAACTTCCTTTTATGCATTTAACAAATTCCCCTCCACCTAAACCTTTAACACTATGGCAGTCCCAGTCTATGTTTGGAAAGTTAAAATCCACTACCATACCCACCCTATTATTCTTACAGATAGCTGAGATCTCCTTACAAATTTGTTTCTTAATTTCAGAGTGTGTGTGTGTGTGTACGAGAGTGTGTGCCCATGGGCAGGAGATCAAGTGAGTGCATGTGAGAGAGAGAGAGACAGTGCATGCACGAGAGAAAGTGTGCGAGTACGCAAGAGAGAGAGCATGTGTGTGCGAGAGACAGTGTGCATGTGCGTGAGTGAGAGTGTCCGTGTGCACCCTCAAACCCCTGGAATAGATTCCAGTCTGTAACTCTCTCCTGGGTATCTGTTATTCAATATATAAACCACCCTGAAACCCTTGATTAGATTTCAATCTGTAACTCGCTTTTGAGCATGTTATTCCATTCATAAACCACCTCAAACCCCTCGATTAGATTCCAGTAATTCACTCCCGACTATCTGCTATTCAATATAAAAAACACCCGAACCCCTCGGTTAGATTGCAGTCTGCAACTCCCGCTTGAGAATCTGTTTGCACATAAATAAACCCACTGATTCATCGATTAGATTCCAGTCTGTAACTCACTCCCGGGTATCTGTTATTCAATATATAAACCATCCAGATCCCCTCAGTCACAGACAGTCACAGACTCATACAGTGCGGAAACAGACCCTTCAGCCCCACCAGTCCATGCTGAGCATAATCCCAAATTAAACCAGTCCCACCGGCCTGCTCCTGGCCCATATCCCTCTAACCCCTTCCTATCCATGTCCTTATCCAAATGTCTTTTAAACGCTGTAACTGTTCCCTTATCCAACTCTTCCTCTGGTGATTCATTCTACATACGAACTGCTCTCTCTGTAAAATAAAACTGCCCCTCATCTCCTTTTTAAATCTTTCCCGTCTCACCTTAAGACTATGCCCCCTAGTCTTGAAATCCCCCACCCTGGAGAAAACACACCTTCTCTGTACCCTTCGTGAGTTTATAACTCTCGATGAGGTCACCCCTCAACCTCGTATGCTCCAGTGATAAAAATCCCAGCCTATTCGTAAAGGTCAAACCCTCCATGCCCTGCAACATCCTGGTAAATCTCTTCCGAACCTTCTCCAGTTTAATAATATCCTTCCTGTAACAGGGTGTCCGGAACTGGACACAGTTTTCCAGAACAGGCCTCACCAATGTCCCGTAGGACCTCAGCGTGAGGTCCCAACTCCTGTACTCCAAGGTCCCAGTCACTCCTTGGGGAGATCTCTGGGGTAGATTCCCCGGGATGAAGGGGTGCTGTAAAAATGTAGCGCTGCTGTGGTTGTGGAATGGGCGGGGCCGATTCAAACACTGGCCCTGCCCAGGTTACAAGGTGGGGTGGGAGGGGGAGGGAACATAGGGAGGAGGGGGAGAGAGAGAGAGAGAGAGATAAACCCTCATCCCGGGGCCTGACATTTGAGGCTTCATCCCACGCCGCGGACTGGCTCGCTCCGAAAGTTTACCGTCTGTGGGATCTTGCTGTGCACATGATGGCTCTCCCCACTTTAGCCAAGAGCTACCCGTGTGACACTGTGAAAGGGTTAACTGGCCAGTTTTGGAATAGCTCCGCCCACTGGGATTTAACTGGATAATCCCTCACCCACCCAAACCTCCCGTCAGGTTCGTTTGACAGGTCTTACGTCACCCATCGTAGCATTAGCAACTGGGCTTTGATTTTGTGATATTGAAGAATCCAACAGAGTCCCCTCAATTAGATTCCAGTCTGTAACTCACTCCTGGGTAACTGTTATTCCATATATCAAACAGTCCAAACCCCTCAATCTATAACTTACTCGCGGTTCCCTGTTATTGTACATATATATCACCATGGGCCCCTCAATTAGATTCTCGTCTGTAACTCGCTCCCAGGTATCTGTTACTCTACATATAAACCACCCAGAGACCCTCCAAACAATTCCAGTCTATAACTCGCTTCTGGTCATGTGAAGTTCATATTCCCTACTCAATCTCCTGACAAGAACAGTCAATGTATCACTTGTCCTCCTATCTGCAGGCACTATCATCATGTTAATGTTCTGATGTTAACATACAAGATCAGCCAAACCCCCTGGACAATAACGTTTCAGAGTTTCTCACCATTTTAAACAAAACATTCTGCTTTCTCTATTCTTCCAGCAAATCACATTCCAGTACACTATATTCCACTGGCCAATGTTTTAAATAAAATTCACACAACACAGACAGCAATGGAGATGATATGATGGGACGTAGCAAACTCTGTTACGCTCAGTTTGCAATGTAACAGTATCCGGTCAGAAACCTGCCCTCCCTCAGGGACAAAACCTTAATGGGTCTGGAAGTGTGGACTGGGCAGGGAACGGGGATTTTAATCCGTCACCGAGTTTGTCCGGAAATCTGTGCTGCACATGGATGTTTCTCCACGTTATATTCCATCTGCCAATGACTTACCCACTCAGTGAAGCTGTCTATATCGGGTCACAGCCTCTTTGGTCGTCCCCACAGCTTTCTCTCCCACCCAGCGTGGGTCTTGTCAGAGACCCTGGAGACATCACATAGAAACATTGAAGGTAGGAGCAGCAGTAGGCCATTTGGCCCTTTGAGCGTGCTCTGTCATTCAATATGATCAACGCTGATCATCGAATTCAATTCCCTAATCCCATCCTCCCCCTCATGTTCCTTGGTTCATTTAAGACACAATAACCCAACCGTGATTGTGTAACTGAGAGAAAGAGAGAGTTGGGGAGTGGGGGGGGGGGGAGAGAGAGAGAGAGGGAGAGAGTTGTGTCTGGGAGGGAGAGATATTGAGATGGTGTATGGCAGAGAGAGAGAGAGGGACAGAGAGAGAGGTGGGGGGGAGAGAGAATGTGGGGAGGGGAGGAGAGTGAGAGAGAGGGAGAGAGGGAGGGGGAGAGAGAGAGACAGAGAGTTGTGTCTGGGAGGGAGAGATACTGAGATGGTGTATGGCAGAGAGAGAGAGGGACGGAGAGAGAGAGTGTGAGGAGGGGAGGAGAGAGAGAGAGGGAGAGAGGGAGGGGGAGAGAGAGAAACAGAGAGTTGTGTCTGGGAGGGAGAGATATTGAGATGGTGTATGGCAGAGAGAGAGAGAGGGACAGAGAGAGAGGTGGGGGAGAGAGAGAGAGTGTGGGGAGGGGAGGAGAGAGAGAGGGAGAGAGAGAGGGAGGGGGAGAGAGAGAGAGACAGAGAGTTGTGTCTGGGAGGGAGAGATATTGAGATGGTGTATGGCAGAGAGAGAGAGAGGGACAGAGAGAGAGGTGGGGGGGAGAGAGAGAGTGTGGGGAGGGGAGGAGAGAGAGAGGGAGGGGGAGAGAGAGAGAGACAGAGAGTTGTGTCTGGGAGGGAGAGATATTGAGATGGTGTATGGCAGAGAGAGAGAGAGAGAGACATTGTGTATGAGAGAGTGATAGTGAGATTGTGTATGAGAGAGACTGACCGCCCCCTGACACTGAGGGGCTCCTGTATCACACACCAGACTGAAGTCAGACGCTGTGTTTGAGAGCAGGACATGGCCCATGGAATTGGGACATCTGTTCATGTGGGTGTTCGGAGCCAGGATTCTAGCAGAGAATGACAACAGGGCAGAGAGTATTGAACAAAGGATGTTGTGTTGAATTAGTGGAAGAGTTCAGTTCCTGTTGAGAATGTATAGCCAGTGACGTATTGACCCTGTCATAGCACGGTCGAGAGTTCAGGACTGCGTCTTTGTTTGTGTCTGTGGGTGGGGGTGTGTGATGGAGACAGTTTAAACTGAGTTTAACTCTGCGTCTCTCATTTGGTATTGTCTGTCCTTCACAGTTTCCACTGCGACTTTATCCAGAATTGCACACAATATTCCAACAGCGGCCTAACCAATGCCCTGTCCAGCCGCAACATGACCTCCCAACTCCTGTACTCAATACTCTGACCGATAAAGGGAAGCATCCCAAACTCATCCTTCACTATCCTATCTACCTGCAACTCCACATTCAAGGAGCTAGGAATTGAATTTATTGTCACGTGTACACAGTGGAAAGCTTTTGTCTTGTGAGCAATACAGACAGATCACAGAGTTAAGTAGCGTAGATGAGTAAATAATAGGTAAACAGCAGCAAAAACAAAAACACAGGTACAGGGGAATGTTAAGAGTTTGTGAGTCCATTCAGTATTCCAACAACAGTAGGGCAGAAACTGTTGTGAAACCGGGCTGGTGCGTGTGTTCAGGCTTCTGTACCTTCTCCCTGATGGTAGAGGTTGTAGAGAAACATTACCAGGGTGGAATGGATCTTTGAGAATGCTGGCGGCCTTTCCTTGACAACGGGCCTGGGAGATGGAGTCTATTGATGGGAGGTTGGCCTTTGTGATTGCCCGGGTGAGTTCACCGCTCTCTGTAACCGTCTCTGAACCCGCACTCCAAGGTCTCTTTGTTCAGCAACACTCCCTCGGACCTTACCATTAAGTGTATAAGTCCTGCTAAGATTTGTTTTCCCAAAATACAGCACCTCGCATTTATCTGAATTAAACTCCATCTGCCACTTCTCAGCTCATTGGCCCATCTGGTCCAGATCCTGTTGTAATCTGAGGTAACCCTCTTCGCTGTCCACTACACCTCCAATTTTGGTGTCATCTGCAAACTTACTAACTGTACCTCCTATGCTCGGATCCAAATCATTTATATCAATGATGAAAATCAGTGGACCCAGCACCGATCCTTGTGGCACTCCACTGGTCACAGGCCTCCAGTCTGAGAAACAACCCTCCACCACCACCCTCTCTCTTCTACCTTTGAGCCAGTTCTGTATCCAAATGGCTAGTTCTCCCTGTATTCCACGAGATATAACCTTGCTAATCAGTCTCCCATGGGGAACCTTGTTGAATGCCTTACTGAAGTCCAAATAGATCACATCTACTGCTCTGCCCTCATCAATCCTCTTTGTTACTTCTTCAAAAAACTCAATCAAGTTTGTGAGACATGATTTCCCACGCACAAAGCCATGTTGACTATCCCTAATCAGTCCTTGCCTTTCCAAATACATGTACGTCCTGTTCGTCAGGATTCCCTCCAACAACTTGCCCAAGTCAGGCTCAGTGGCCTACAGTCCCCCGGATTTTCCTTACCATCTTGCTTCAATTAGCCTTCCTCCAATTTAGAACTTCAACTTTTAGATCTGATCTATCCTTTTCCATCACTATTTTAAATCTAATAGAATTATGGTCGCTGGCCCCAAAGTGCTCCCCCACTGACACCTCAGTCACCTGCCCTGCCTTATTTCCCAAGAGTAGGTCAAGTTTTGCACCTTCTCTGGTAGGTACATCCACATACTGAATCAGGAAACTTTCTTGCAAATACTTAACAAATTCCTCTCCATCTAAACCCTGAACACTATTGGTGGTCCCAGTCTACATTTGGAAAGTTAAAATCCTTACCCTAACTGCAGTATTATTCTTACAGACTGAGATCTCGTTACAAATTTGTTTCTCAATTTCCCTCTGACTATTGGGGGGGGGGTTCTGTAGTACAGTCCTAATAAGGCAGATCATCCCTTTCTTATTTCTCAGTTCCACCCAAATAACTTCCCTGGATGTATTCCCAGGAATATCCTCCCCAAGTACACTTGTAATGCTATCCCTTATCAAAAACACCACTCTCCGTCCTCTCGTGCCCCTCTTTCTATCCTCCCTGTAGCATTTGTATGAAGCCTATTGATCCTATACTATTCCATTATCATCCATGTTTATCTAATTACCATTCAAATGCCCTTAAAGTTGGCGAGTCTATTGCTGTTGTAGGCAGGGCGTTCCAAGCCCCATTACTCTCTGACTAAAGAACCTACCTCTGACATCTGTCCTATATCCATCACCCCAAAATTTAAAGCTATGTCCCCTTGTATTGGTCATCACCATCTGAGGGAAAAGGCTCTCCCTATCTAACCCTCTGATTATCTTATATGTCTCAATTAACTCACCTCTCAACCTTCACCATAATGAAAACAGCCTCAAGTCCCTCAGCCTTTCCTCATAAGACCTTTCGTCCAGACCACCACTCACCCTCCTGGGAAATCTCCTCTGAACCCTTTCCAAAGCTTCCGCATCCTTCGTATAATGAGGTGACCAGAACTGTACGCAATACTCCAAGTGCAGCCGCACCAGAGTGGGGGGGTGAAAGGAATCGTGGGGAAAAGAGTTGGGAGGGAGGGAATAGAGTGTGTGGGGGGGGTGGGATTGTCTGGGGACAAAGACCTGGGGGGGGGGGGGGGGTTGGTGGAGAAGTCGGGGAGGGGAGAGTCAGGGAAGGAGAGAGTCAGGGGGAGACAGGCGGGACGGGGGGGGTGAAGAGAGTCGGGGGGAGAGAGTGTGGGGGAAGAGAAAGTCGGGGGGAGAGAGTCGGGGGGAGAGAGTGTGGGGGAAGAGAAAGTCGGGGGGAGAGAGTCGGGGGAAGTGAGTCGGGGGAAGTGAGTCGGGGGGAGTGAGTCGAGGGGAGAGAGCCAGGGGAGAGAGAGAAGTGGGGAGAGTTGGGGGGAGAGAAAGTCGGGGGAGAGAGCCGGGGGGGGAGAGAGAGTCATGGGGAGAGAGTCGGGGGGGAGAGAATCGGGGGGGAGAGAATTGGGGGGGAGGGAGAGAGTCAGGGGAGAAGGTTTGGGGGGAGCGAGTTGGGGGGCAGAGAGAGTCGGGGGAGAGAGTTAGGGAGAGAGACTCAGGGGGAGAGAGAGTCAGGGGAGGGAGAGAGTCAGGGGAGAGAGTTGAGGGGAGAGAGTCAGGAGGAGAGAGTCCGGGGGAAAGAGTCAGGGGGAGAGTCGGGGGGAGAGTCAGGGGGGAGAGAGTCAGGGGGGAGAGAGTCAGGGGAGAGTCGGGGGGAGAGTCAGGGGGGAGAGAGTCAGGGGAGAGTCGGGGGGAGAGTCAGGGGGGAGAGTCAGGGGGGAGAGAGTCAGGGGAGAGTCGGGGGGAGAGTCGGGGGGAGAGTCAGGGGCGAGAGTCGGGGGAGAGAGTCGGGGAAGAGAGTTGGGGGGAAAGTTGGGGGGAGAGAGTTGGGTGGAGAGAGTCGGGGGGAGAGAGTCGGTGGGAGAGGGTCACGGGGGAGAGAATGGGGAGGAGGGAGAGAGTCAGGGGAGAAAGTTTGGGGGGAGAGAGTTGGGGGGTAGAGAGAGTCAGGGGGAGAGAGTCAGAGGGAGAGAGTCGGGGGAGAGAGAGTCAGGGGAAGGGTCATGCGGGAGAGTCAGGGGGAAGAGAGTCAGGGGGAGAGAGTCAGGGGGAGAGAGTTAGGGGAGAGAGTCGGGGAGAGAGTCGGGGGAGAAAGTTTGGGGGGAGAGAGTTGGGGGTAGAGAGAGTCAGGGGGAGAGAGTCAGAGGGAGAGAGTCGGGGGAAAAGAGTCACAGGGGAGAGAGAGTCACGGGGAGAGAGTCAGGGGGAGAGAGAGTCAGTGGGGGAGACAGTCGGGAGAGAGTCATGCGGAAGAGTCAAGGGGAGAGAGTCGGGGGAGAGAGTCAGGGGAGAGAGTCGGGGAGAGAGATTCGGGGGGAGAGATTCGGGGGGAGAGAGTTGGGGGGAGAGAGTCTGGGGGGAGAGAGTCAGTGGGGGAGACAGTCGGGAGAGAGTCATGTGGAAGAGTCAAGGGGAGAGAGTCGGGGAGAGAGATTCGGGGGGAGAGAGTCAGGGGAGAGAGTCGGGGAGAGAGATTCGGGGGGAGAGATTCGGGGGGAGAGAGTTGGGGGGAGAGAGTCTGGGGGGAGAGAGTTGGGGGAGAGAATCGGGGGCAGAGAGTCGGGGAGAGAGAGTCAGGAGGAGACAGTTGAGGGAAGAGAGAGTCAGGGGGAGAGAGGCACGGGGGAGAGAGGCAAGGGGGAGAGAGGCACGGGGGAGAGAGGCAAGGGGGAGAGAGGCACGGGGGAGAGTCGGATGGGAGAGAGTCGGGAGGGAGAGTTGGAGGGAGAGAGAGTTGGGGGTGATTCAGGGGGGGGAGAGTCGGGGAGAGAGAGTCGGGGGGAGTGAGTCAGGGGAGAGAGAGTTGGGGGAGACAGTCAGGGGAGAGAGAGCCATGGGGGAGAGACAGTCAAGGGGAGAGAGTCGGTGGGAGAGAGAGTCAGGGGGAGAGAGAGTCGGGGGAGAAAGTTTGGGGGCAGAGAGTTGGGGGGTAGAGAGAGTCAGGGGAGAGAGTCAGAGGGAGAGAGTCGGGGGTGAGAGAGTCAGGGGAAGGGTCATGCGGGAGAGTCAGGGGGAAGAGAGTCAGGGGGAGAGAGTCAGGGGAGAGAGTCGGGGGAGAGAGTCGGGGAGAGAGTCGGGGGAGAGTGTCGGGGAGAGAGTTGGCGGAGGGAGAGAGTCAGGGGAGAGAGTTGGGGGACAGTGGGGGGGAGAGTCAGGGGGGAGAGTCAGGGGGGGAGAGTCAGGGGAGAGAGAGTCAGGGGGAGAGAGTCAGGGGGAGAGAGTCAGGGGGAGAGAGTCAGGTGGAGAGAGTCAGGGGGGGAGAGTCAGGGGGGAGTGGGTCGGGTGGAGAGAGTCGGGGGGAGAGAGTTGGTGGGAGAGAGTCAGGGGGGAGAGAGAGTCAGGGGGACAGAATCAGGGGGAGTGAGTCAGGGGGAAGAGAGAGTCAGGGAGAGAGAGTCGGGGGAGAGAGAGAGTCGGGGGGAGGGAGAGAGTCGGGGGAGAGAGTTTGGGGAAGAGTGTCAGGGGAGAGAGTTGGGGGAACAGTCGGGGAGAGTCAGGGGGGAGAGTCAGGGGGAGAGTCAGGGGGGAGAGTCAGGGGGGAGAATCAGGAGGGAGAGTCAGGGGGGAGAGTCAGGGGGGAGAGTCAGGGGGGAGAATCAGGAGGGAGAGTCAGGGGGGAGAGTCAGGGGGGAGAATCAGGAGGGAGAGTCAGGGGGGAGAGTCAGGGGGGAGAGTCAGGGGGGAGAGTCAGGGGGAGAGAGTCAGGGGGAGAGAGTCAGGGGGAGAGTTGGGGGGAGAGAGTCGCGTGGAGAGAGTCGGGGAAGAGAGTCGGTGGGTAGAGAGAGTCAGGGGGAGAGAGTCGGGGGAGGGAGAGTCGGGGGAAGACAGTCAGGGGGGAGAGAGTCGGGGGAGAGAGTCGGGAAGGGAGAGTCGGGGGAGAGTGAGTCGGGGGAGTGAGTGTCGGGGGAGAGATGGGGGGAGACAGAGTCGGGGAGAGAGAGTGTTGGGGGGGCCGAGTCGATGGGGAGAGAGTCAGGGGGAGAGTGTCAGGGGGAGAAAGTCAGGGGGAGAGAGTCGGGGCGAGAGTCGGGGGAGAGACAGTCAGGGGGGAGAGAGTCAGAGAGGGAGAGAGTGAAGGGGGAGAGAGTCGGGGGGGAGAGAGTCAAGGGGGAGAGAGTCAGAGGGGGAGAGAGAGTCGGGGAGGGAGAGTCAGGGGGAGAGAGTCGGAGGGAGAGAGACTTGAGGGGTGAGAGTCAGGGGAGAGAGTCGGGGGAGAGAGTCAGAGGGGGAGAGAGAGTCGGGGGGAGAGAGCGTCGGGGGAAAGAGTCGGGGGAAAGACTCGTGGGAGTGAGTGTCAGGGGGAGAGAGTGGGGGGAGACAGAGTTGGGGAGAGAGAGTGTAGGCGGGACAGAGTCGGTGGGGGGAGAGTCAGGGGGAGAGAATCGGGGGAGAGAGTCAGGGGGAAGAGAGTCGGGGGAGAGACAGTCGGGGGGGAGAGAGTCAGAGGGGGAGAGAGTCGGGGGAAGAGAGTCAGAGGGGAGAGAGTCAGGGGGAGAGAGTTGGGGGAGAGAGTCAAGGTGGAGAGAGTTGGAGGGAGAGAGAGAGTCAGGGGGAGAGAGACAGGGGGAGAGAGTCAGATGGGAGAGAGTTGGGGGAGAGAGTTGGAGGGGGAGAGAGAGTCAGGGGGAGAGAGACGGGGGAGAGAGTCGGGGGAGAGATTCGGGGGGAGAGAGTCGGGGGAGAGAGTCAGGGGGGAGAGAGTTGGGGGAGAGAGTCAAGGGTGAGAGAGTTGGAGGGGGAGAGAGAGTCGGGGGAGAGAGTCGGGGGAGAGATTTGGGGGGAGAGAGTTGGGGGGAGAGAGTCAGGGGGAGAGAGTCAGGGGGAGAGAGTCAAGGGGGAGAGAGTCGGGGGAGAGAGTCAGGGGGAGAGAGTCAGGGGGAGAGAGTCAGGGGAGAGAGTCAAGGGGGAGAGAGTCGGAGGGGGAGAGAGAGTCGGGGGAGAGAGAGTCGGGGGAGAGAACCGTGGGGGTGAGTCGGGGGGGAGAGAGTCGGGTGTGAGAGTCGGGGGGAGAGAGAGTCGGGAGGGGAGATTCAGAGGGGGAGAGAGTCGGGGGGAGAGACTCTGGGGGGAGAGACACTGGGGGGAGAGACTCTGGGGAGAGACTCTGGGGGGAGAGAGTCGGGAGAAAGAGTCGGGAGAGAGAGTTGGGGGAGAGTCGTGGGGAGAGAGTTGGGGGGAGAGAGAGTCGGGGAGAGAGTCAGGGGGAGGGAGTCGGGTGTGAGAGATTCGGGGGAGAGAGTCAGGGGGAGAGAGTCGGGGAGAGAGTCAGGGGGGAGAGAGTCGGGGGAGAGAGTCGCGGGAGAGAGTCAGGGGGAGAGAGTCGGGGGGGAGAGTCTGGGGAGGGAGAGTCAGTGGGGAGAGAGTCAGGGGAGAGAGAGTCGGGGGAGAGAATCAGGGGGAGATAGAGTCGAGGGGAGAGAGAATCGGGGGAGAGAGTTAGGGGAGAGAGAGTCGGGGGGAGAGAGTCAGGGGGAAGAGATCCAGGGGTAGAGAGTTGGGAAGAGAGAGTCGGGGGGAGAGAGAGTCGGGGGAGTGAGTGTCAGGGGGAGAGTGTGGGGGGAGACAGAGTCGGGGAGATAGTGTCATGGGGGACAGAGTCGGTGGGGAGAGAGTCAGGCAGAGAGAGTCAGGGGGAGAGAGTCGGGGAAGAGAGTCGTCAGGGGAGAGAGAGTCGGGGAGAGAGAGTCAGAGAGGGAGAGAGGCAAGGGAGAGAGAGAGTCGGGGAGAGAGTCGGAGGGGGAGAGAGAGTCGGGGAGAGAGAGTCGGGGGAGACATTCAGGAGGAGAGTCGAGGGTGGGAGAGTCAGAGGGAGAGAGTTGGGGGAGAGAGATTTGAGGGGAGAGAGTCAGGGGAGAGAGTCGGGGGAGAGATTCGGGGGAGAGAATCGGGGGAGAGAGAGTCGGGGAGAGAGTCAGGGGGAGAGAGTCAGGGGGAGAGAGTCAGGGGAGAGTCGGGGGGAGAGTCAGGGGGAGAGAGTCGGGGGGAGAGAGATTTGAGGGGAGAGAGTCAGGGGAGAGAGTTGGGGGAGAGAGATTCGGGGGGAGAGAGTCGGGGGGAGAGTCAGGGGGTGAGAGTCGGGGGAGAGAGTCAGAGGAGAGTCAGGGGGGAGAGTCAGGGGGGAGAGTCAGGGGGGAGAGTCAGAGGGAGAGAGTCGGGGGGAGAGAGTCAGGGGGAGAGTCAGGGGGAGAATCAGGGGGGAGAGAGTCGGGGGAGAGAGTCGGGGGGAGAGAGTCAGGGGGAGAGAGTCAGGGGAGAGTCGGGGGGAGAGTCAGGGGGGAGAGTCAGAGGGAGAGAGTCGGGGGGAGAGAGATTTGAGTGGAGAGAGTCAGGGGAGAGAGTCGGGGAGAGAGTCAGGGGAGAGTCAGGGGGAAGAGTCAGGGGGGAGAGTCAGGGGGGAGAGTCTGAGGGAGAGAGTCGGGGGGAGAGAGTCGGGGGGAGAGAGTCGGGGGAGAGAGTCAGGGGAGAGTCAGGGGGGAGTGTCAGGGGGGAGAGTCAGGGGGGAGAGTCTGAGGGAGAAAGTCGGGGGGAGAGAGTCAGGGGGAGAGAGTCGGGGAGAGAGTCAGGGGAGAGTCAGGGGGGAGAGTCAGGGGGCAGAGTCCGGGGGGAGAGTCTGAGGGAGAGAGTCGGGGGGAGAGAGTCGGGGGGAGAGTCAGGGGGGAGAGTCGGGGGAGAGTCAGGGGGAAGAGAGTTGGGGAGAGAGAGTCGGGGGGAGAGAGTCAGGGGGAGAGAGTCGGGGAGAGAGTCATGGGAGAGTCAGGGGGGAGAGTCAGGGGGCAGAGTCAGGGGGGAGAGTCTGAGGGAGAGAGTCGGGGGGAGAGAGTCGGGGGGAGAGTCAGGGGGGAGAGTCAGGGGGAAGAGAGTTGGGGAGAGAGAGTCGGGGGGAGAGAGTCAGGGGGAGAGTTGGGGGGAGAGAGTCGGTGGAAAGAGTCGGGGGAGAGAGTCAGGGGGAGAGAGTCGGGGGGGAGAGAGAGTCAGGGGAGATAGTCGGGGGAGATTCATGCGGGAGAGTCAGGGTGAGAGAGTCGGGGTGAGAGAGAGTCAGGGGGAGAGAAAGTTGGGGGAAGTGAGTCGGGGGAGAGAGACTCGGGAGAGTGAGTGTCAGGAGGAGAGAGTGGGGGGAGACAGTGTCGGGGAGAGAGAGTGTCGGGGGGACAGAGTTGGTGGGGAGAGAGTCAGGGGGAGAGAGTCAGGGGAGAGTCAGGGGGGAGAGTCAGGGGGGAGAGTCAGGGGGGAAAGTCTGAGGGAGAGAGTCGGGGGGAGAGAGTCGGGGGGAGAGTCAGGGGGGAGAGTCAGGGGGAAGAGAGTTGGGGAGAGAGAGTCGGGGGGGAGAGAGTCAGGGGGAGAGTTGGGGGGAGAGAGTCGGGGGGGAGAGAGAGTCAGGGGGAGAGAGTGGGGGGAGACAGTGTCGGGGAGAGAGAGTGTCGGGGGGACAGAGTTGATGGGGAGAGAGTCAGGGGGAGAGAGTCAGGGGGAGAGAGTCGGGGGAGATACAGTCAGGGGAGAGAGAGTCAGGGGGAGAGGGTCGGGGAGAGAGAGTCAGGGGGAAGAGAGTCAAGGGGGAGAGAGTTGGAGGGGGAGAGAGTCAGGAGAGAGAGAGTCGGGGGAGAGAGAGTCAAGGGGAGAGAGTCAGGGGGAGAGAGTGAGGGGAGACAGTCAGGGGGAAGAGAGTCAGAGAGGGAGAGAGTCGAGGAGGAGAGAGTCGGAGGGGGAGAGAGAGTCGGGGGGAGAGAGTCGGGGGAGAGAGTCGGGGGGAGAGAGTCGGGGGAGGGAGTAGGGGGGAGAGAGAGTTGGGGGAGAGATTCAGGAGGAGAGAGAGTCGGGGGAGGGAGAGTCAGGGGGAAAGCGTCGGGGGGAGAGAGATTGGACGGGAGAGTGTCAGGGGAGAGAGTCGGGGGAGAGAGATTCGGGGGGAGAGAGTCGGGGGAGAGAGAGTCGGGGGGAGAGAGTCGGGGGAGAGAGTCAGGGGAGAGAGAGTCGGGGGGAGAGAGTCGGGGGGAGAGAGTCGGGGGAGATGGTCAGGGGAGAGAGTCGGGGAGAGAGTTGGGGAGAGAGAGTCGGGGAGAGAGAGTCGGGGGAGAGAGAGTTGGGGGGAGAGAGACAGGGGAGAGAGTCAGGGAGAGAGAGTCAGGGAGAGAGAGAGTCGGTGGGGAGTCGGGGGGAGAGAGTCAGGGGGAGAGAATCGGGGGAGAGTTGGGGAGAGAGAGTGTCGGGGGAGAGAGTCTGGGGGGAGAGAGTCAGGGGGAGAGAGAGTCAGGGGGAGAGAGTTGGTGGGAGAGAGTCACGGGGAGAGAATCGGGGGGGAGAGAATCGGTGGGGAGGGAGAGAGTCAGGGGAGAAAGTTTGGGGGGAGAGAGTTGGGGGGTAGAGAGAGTCAGTGGGAGAGAGTCGGGGGAGAGAGAGTCAGGAGGGAGAGAGTCGGGGGAGAGAGTCAGAGAGGAGAGAGTCAGGGGGAGAGAGTCAGGGGGAGAGAGTCAGGGGGGAGAGAGTCAGGGGGAGAGAGTCACAGGGGAGAGAGTCAGGGGGAGAGAGTCAGGGGGAGTGAGTCAGGGGGAGAGAGAGTCAGGGGGAGAGAGTTGGGGGGAGAGACTCAGGGGGAGAGAGAGTCAGGGGGAGGGAGAGAGTCAGGGGAGAGAGTTGGGGGGACAGTCGGGGGGAGAGTCAGGGGGGAGCGTCAGGGGGAGAGAGAGTCGGGGGAGAGAGTCGGGGGAGAGTCGGGGGGAGAGTCAGGGGAGAGAGTCAGGGGGAGAGAGTCAGGGGGAGAGTCGGGGGGAGAGTCGGGGGGAGCGTCGGGGGGAGAGAGTCAGGGGGAGAGAGTCAGGGGGAGCGTCAGGGGGGAGAGAGTCAGGGGGAGAATCAGGGGAGAGAGTCGGGGGGAGAGAGTCAGGGGGTGAGAGTCTGGGGAGAGAGTCGGGGGAGAGAATCGGGGGGAGGGAGAGAGTCAGGGGAGAAAGCTTGGGGGGAGAGAGTTGGGGTGTAGAGAGAGTCAGGGGGAGAGAGTCAGAGGGAGAGAGTTGGGGGAAAAGAGTCACGGGGAGAGAGAGTCGGGTGAGAGACATGCGGGAGAGTCAGGGGGAGAGAGTCGCAGGAGAGAGAGTCGGGGGGAGAGAGAGTCGGGGGGAGAGAGTCAGGGGGGAGAGAGTCGGGGGAGAGAGTCGGCGGAGAGATAGTCGGGGAGAGAGAGTCAGGGGGAGACAGTTGAGGGGAGAGAGAGTCAGGGGGAGAGAGGCACGGGGGATGAGCCATGGCGGTCAGTTGGTTTGGAGAGAATCGGGGGGTAGAGTCGAGGGGAGACAGAGTCGGGGGGTGATTCAGAGGAGGAGAGAGTCGGGGAGAGAGGGTCGGGGGGGAGTGAGTCAGGGGAGACAGAGTCGGGGGAGACAGTCAGGGGAGAGAGAGTCATGGGGGAAAGAGAGTCAAGGGGAGAGAGCCTGGGGTAGTGAGTTGGGGGAGAGAGAGAGTCGGGGGGAGAGAGAGTCGGGGGAGAGAGAGTCGGGGAGAGTGTTGGGGGTGAGAGTCGGGGGAGAGAGAGTCAGGGGAGAGAGGCACGGGAATGAGCCATGGGGGTGAGTCGGATTGGAGAGAGTCGGGGGGGAGACTCGGGGGGAGACAGAGTCGGGGGGTGATTCAGAGGGGGAGAGAGTCGGGGGAGAGAGAGGCACGGGAATGAGCCATGGGGGTGAGTTGGATTGGAGAGAGCCGGGGGGGAGAGTCGGGGGGAGACAGAGTCGGGGGGTGATTCAGAGGGGGAGAGAGTCGGGGGAGAGAGGCACGGGAATGAGCCATGGGGGTGAGTCGGATTGGAGAGAGTCGGGAGGGGGAGAGTCGGGGGGAGACAGAGTCGGGGGTTGATTCAGAGGGGGAGAGAGTCGGGGAGAGAGAGCCGGGGGGGAGTGAGTCAGGGGAGACAGAGTCGGGGGAGACAGTCAGGGGAGAGAGAGTCATGGGGGAGAGAGAGTCAGGTGGAGAGAGTCAGGTGGAGAGTGTCGGGGAGAGAGAGTCGGGGGAGAGAGAGTCAGGGGGGAGTGAGTCAGGGGAAGAGAGTCAGGGGAGAAAGTTCGGGGGGAGAGAGTTGGGGGGTAGAGAAAGTCAGGGGGAGAGAGTCAGAGGGAGAGAGTCAGGGGGAGAGAGAGTCGGGGGGAGAGAGTCGGGGGAGAGAGAGTCAGGGGGAGAGAGTCGGGGGAGAGAGAGTCAGGGGGGAGAGAGTTAGGGGGGAGAGAGAGTCAGGGGGAGAGAGTCGGGGGAGAGAGTCGGGGGAGAGAGAGTCAGGGGAAGGGTCATGTGGGAGAGTTGGGGGAGAGAGAGTCGGGGAGCGAGAGTCGGGGAGAGAAAGTCAGGGGGAGAGAGAGTCGGGGGGGAGAGTCGGGGGAGAGAGTCGGGGGGAGTGAGTCAGGGGAGAGAGAGTCGGGGGAGACAGTCGGGGAGAGAGAGTCAGGTGGAGAGTGTCGGGGAGAGAGAGTCGGGGGAGAGAGAGTCAGGGGAGAGAGTCGGGGGGGAGTGAGTCAGGGGGAGAGAGTCAGGGGAGAAGATTTGGGGGGAGAGAGTTGGGGTGTAGAGAGAGTCGAGGAAGAGAGTCAGAGGGAGAGAGTCAGGGGGAGAGAGAGTCGGGGGAAGAGAGTCGGGGGAGAGAGAGTCAGGAGGGAAAGAGTCGGAGGGAGAGAGTTGGGGAAGAGAGAGTCGGGGGGAGAGAGTCAGGGGGGGAGAGAGAGTCAGGGGGAGAGAGTCGGGGGAGAGAGTCAGAGGGGAGAGAGTCGGGGGGAGAGAGTCGGGGGAGAGAGAGTCGGGGAGAGAGAGTCAGGGGGAGAGAGTCGGGGGGAGAGAGTCGGGGGAGAGAGAGTCGGGGAGAGAGAGTCAGGGGGGGAGAGAGAGTCAGGGGGAGAGAGTCGGGGGAGAGAGTCAGAGGGGAGAGAGTCGGGGGGAGAGAGTCGGGGGAGAGAGAGTCGGGGAGAGAGAGTCAGGGGGAGACAGTTGAGGGGAGAGAGAGTCGGGGGAGAGAGGCACGGGTATTGAGCCATGGGGGTGAGTCGGTTTGGAGAGAGTCGGGAGGGGGAGAGTCGGGGGGAGACAGAGTTGGGGGGTGATTCAGAGGGGGAGAGAGTCGGGAGGAGAGAGGGTCGGGGGGGAGTGAGTCAGGGGAGAGAGAGTCGGGGGAGACAGTCAGGGGAGAGAGAGTCAAGGGGGAGAGAGAGTCAAGAGGAGAGAGTCGGGGGGAGTGAGTCGGGGAAGAGAGTTGGGGGAGAGAGAGTCAGGGGGAGAGAGAGTCAGGGAGAGAGAAAGTCGGGGGACAGTGTCGGGGGTGAGAGAGTCGGGGGGAGAGAGTCGGGGGAGAGAGTCGGGGGAGAGAGTCGGGGAGAGAGTCAGGTGGAGAGAGTCAGGTGGAGAGTGTCAGGTGGAGAGTGTCGGGGAGAGAGAGTCGGGGGGAGAGAGTCGGGGGAGAGAGTCGGGGAGAGAGTCAGGTGGAGAGAGTCAGGTGGAGAGTGTCGGGGAGAGAGAGTCGGGGGAGAGAGAGTCGGGGGGAGTCAGTCAGGGGGAGAGAGTCGGGGAGAAAGTTCGGGGGGAGAGAGTTGGGGGTAGAGAAAGTCAGGGGGAGAGAGTCAGAGGGAGAGAGTTGGGGGGGAGAGAGATTCAGGGGGAGAGAGGCACGGGGATGAGCCATGGGGGTGAGTCGGATTGGAGAGAGTCAGGGGGTAGAGTCGGGGGGAGAGAGAGTCAGGGGGAGAGAGTCGGGGAGAGAGTCGGGGAGAGAGAGTCAGGGGAAGGGTCATGTGGGAGAGTCGGGGGAGAGAGAGTCGGGGAGAGAGAGTCGGGGAGAGAGAATCAGGGGGAGACAGTTGAGGGGAGAGAGAGTCAGGGGGAGAGAGGCACGGGGATGAGCCATGGGGGTGAGTCGGATTGGAGAGAGTCAGGGGGTAGAGTCGGGGGGAGAGAGGCACGGGGATGAGCTATGGGGGTGAGTCGGATTGGAGAGAGTCAGGGGGTAGAGTCGGGGGGAGAGAGAGTCGGGGGGGATTCAGAGGGGGAGAGAGTCGGGGAGAGAGAGTCGGGGGGGGAGTGAGTCAGGGGAGAGAGAGTCGGGGGAGACAGTCAGGGGAGAGAGAGTCATGGGGGAGAGAGAGTCAAGGGGAGAGAGTCGGGGGAGTGAGTCGGGGGAGAGAGTTGGGGGAGAGAGAGTCGGGGGGAGAGAGAGTCAGGGGAGAGAGAGTCGGGGGGAGAGAGAGTCAGGGGAGAGAGAGTCGGGGGAGAGTGTCGGGAGTGAAAGAGTAGGGGGGAGAGAGTCGGGGAGAGAGAGTTGGGGAGAGAGAGTCGGGGGAGAGAGAGTCAGGGGGAGAGAGTCGGGGGGAGAGAGAGTCGGGGGAAGAGAGTCGGGGGGGAGAGAGTCAGGGGGGAGAGAGTCAGGGGGGAGAGAGAATCAGGGGGGAAAACGAGTCGGGGGAGAGAGTCAGGGGAGAGAGTCAGGGGGGAGAGAGAGTGTCGGGGGGAGAGAGAGTGTCAGGGGGAGAGAGTCAGGGGGGAGAGAGTCAGGGGGGAGAGAGAGTGTCAGGGGGAGAGAGTCAGGGGGGAGAGAGAGTGTCAGGGGGAGAGAGTCAGGGGGGAGAGAGTCAGGGGGGAGAGAGAGTGTCAGGGGGAGAGAGTCGGGGGGAGAGAGTCAGGGGGGAAAGAGAGTCAGGGGGAGAGAGAGTCAGGGGGAGAGAGAGTCAGGGGGAGAGAGTCAGGGGGGAGAGAGAGTCAGGGGAATGGTCATGCGGGAGAGTCGGGGGAGAGAGTCGGGGAAGAATAGTCGGGGGAGAGAGTTGGGGGGAGAGAGTCAGAGGGAGAGAGTCGGTGGGAGAGAGTCAGGGGGAGAGAGTCAGGGGGGAGAGAGTCAGGGGGGAGAGAGAGTCAGGGGGAGAGAGAGTCAGGGGAATGATCATTCGGGAGAGTCGGGGGAGAGAGTCGGGGAAGAATAGTCGGGGGAGAGAGTCAGAGGGAGAGAGTCAGGGGGGAGAGAGTCAAGGGGGAGAGAGAGTCAGGGGGGAGAGAGAGTCAGGGGGAGAGAGTCGGTGGGAGAGAGTCAGAGGGAGAGAGTCAGGGGGAGAGAGTCGGTGGGAGAGAGTCAGAGGGAGAGAGTCAGGGGGGAGAGAGTCAGGGGGGAGAGAGAGTCAGGGGGGAGAGAGAGTCAGGGGGAGAGAGTCAGGGGAGAGAGTCAGGGGGGAGAGAGAGTCAGGGGAAGAGAGAGTCGGGGAATGGTCATGCGGGAGAGTCGGGGGAGAGAGTCGGGGAAGAAGAGTCGGGGGAGAGAGTTGGGGGGAGAGAGTCGGGGGAGAGAGTCGGTGGGAGAGAGTCGGGGAAGAGAGAGTCGGGGGAGAGAGAGTCGGGGGAGAGAGTCGGGGGAGAGAGTCGGGGGAGAGAGAGTCGGGGGAGAGAGTCAGGGAGAGAGTCGGGGGAGAGAGTCGGGGGAGAGACTCAGGGGGAGAGAGTTGGGGAAGAGAGTCAGGGGTGAGAGTCGGGGGAGGCAGTCAGGGGGAGAGAGTCTGGGGGAGAGATTCAGGGGGAGAGAGAGTCAGGGGGAGAGACAGTCAGGGGGAGGGAGAGAGTCAGGGGAGAGAGTTGGGGGAAGAGTGTCAGGGGAGAGAGTTGGGGGGAGAGTCAGGGGGAGAGAGAGTCAGGGGGAGAGAGTCAGGTGGAGAGTCAGGTTGAGAGTCAGGGGGAAAGAGTCGGGGGGAGAGTCAGGGGGAGAGTCAGGGGGGAGAGTCAGGGGGGAGAGTCAGGGGGGAGAGTCGGGGGGAGAGTCGGGGGGGAGAGAGTCGGTGGGTAGAGAGTCTGGGGGAGAGTGTCGGGGGGGAGAGTTGGGGGGAGAGAGTTGGGGGGAGAGAGTCGGGGGGAGAGAGTCGGTGGGAGAGAGTCAGGGGGAGAGAATCGGGGGAGAGAGTCAGGGGACAAAGTATGGGGGAGAAAGTTGGGGGGTAGAGAGAGTGGGGGAGACAATCGGAGGGAGAGAGTCGGGGGAAGAGAGTCAGGGGGGAGAAAGAGTCAGGGGGAGAGAGTCAGGGAAAGAGAGTCAGGGGGGAGAGAGAGTCAGGGGGACAGAGTCAGGGGGAGAGAGTCGGAGGAGAGAGTCGGGAGGAGAGAGTCGGGGGAAAGAGTCGGGTGAGAGAGTCGGGGGGAGAGAGTCGGGGGAGAGAGTCAGGGGAGAGAGTCGGGGGGAGAGAGTCGGGGGAGAGAGTCAGGGGAGAGAGTCGGGGAGAGAGAGTCGGGGAGAGAGTCGGGGGAGAGAGTCGGGGGAGAGAGTCAGGGGAGAGAGTCAGGGGAGTGAGTCGGGGGAGAGAGTCAGGGGGAGAGAGTCAAGGGGGAGAGAGTCGTGGGGAGAGAGTCAGGGGGGAGAGAGTCAGGGGGGAGAGAGTCAGAGGGAGAGAGTCAAGAGGGAGAGAGTCGGAGGGGGAGAGAGAATCAGGGGGAGAGAGAGTCAAGGGAGAGAGAGTCGGGGGGAGAGAGGGGGGAGAGAATCGGGGGGAGAGAGCCGGGGAGTGAGAGTCAGCAGAGAGAGTCAGGGGGAGAGAGTCGGGGAAGAGAGTCGTCGGGGGAGAGAGTCAGGGGAGAGAGTCAGGGGGAGAGGGTCGGGGGAGAGAGTCGGGGGAGAGAGTCGGGGGGAGAGAGTCGGGGGGAGAGAGTCGAGGGAGAGAGTCAGGGGAGAGAGTCGGGGGGAGAGAGTCGGGGGAGAGAGTCGGGGGGAGAGAGTCGGGGGGAGAGAGCCGGGGGAGAGAGTCAGGGGAGAGAGTCGGGGGGAGAGAGTTGGGGGGAGAGAGTCGGTGGAGAGAGACAGAGGGAGAGAGTCAGGGGAGAGAGTCAGAGGGGAGAGAGTCAGAGGGGAGAGAGTCAGAGGGGAGAGAGTCAGGGGAGAGAGTCATGGGGAGAGAGTCATGGGGAGAGAGTCATGGGGAGAGAGTCGGGGGAGAGAGTCAGGGGAGAGAGTCGGGGGGAGAGAGTCGGGGGGAGAGAGTCGGGGGGAGAGAGTCGGGGGAGAGAGTCGGTGGAGAGAGACGGGGGAGAGAGTCAGGGGAGAGAGTCATGGGGAGAGAGTCGGGGAGAGAGTCAGGGGAGAGAGTCGGGGGGAGAGAGTCGGGGGGAGAGAGTCGGGGGAGAGAGTCAGAGGGGAGAGAGTCAGAGGGGAGAGAGTCAGGGGGACAGAGTCAGGGGGAGTGAGTCAGGGGGAGAGTGAGTCAGGGGGAGAGAGCCGGGAGAGAGAGTTGGGGGAAGAGTGTCAGGAGAGAGAGTTGGGGGGTCAGTCGGCGGAGAGTCAGGGGGGAGAGTCAGGGGGAGAGAGTCGGGGGGAGAGTCAGGGGGAGAGTCGGGGGGGAGAGTCGGGGGAGAGTCGGGGGAGAGAGTCGGGGGAGAGAGTCAGGGGGAGAGAGCCGGGGAGAGTTGCGGAGAGAGAGTCGGGAGGAGAATGAGTCGGGAGAGTGAGGGTCGGGGGAGAGAGAGGGAGGAGACAGAGTCGGGAAGAGAGAGTGTCGGGGGGGCCAAGTCGGTGGGGAGATAGTCAGGGGGAGAGAGTCAGGGGGAGAGGGTCGGGGGGAGAGAGTCGGGGGGAGAGAGTCGGGGGGAGAGTCGGGGGGAGAGTCGGGGGAGAGACAGTCAGGGGGGAGAGAGTCAGAGAGGGAGAGTGAAGGGGGAGAGAGTCGGAGGGGGAGAGAGTCGGGGGAGAGAGTCGGGGGAGAGATTCGGGGGGAGAGAGAGTCGGGGGAGAGAGAGTCGGGGGAGAGAGTCGGTGGAGAGACTCAGGGGAGAGAGTCAGGGGGAAGAGAGTCGGGGGAGAGAGTCGGGGGGAGAGAGTCAGGGGGAGAGAGTCAGGGGGAAGAGAGTCGGGGGAGAGACAGTCGGGGGGAGAGAGTCAGGGGGAGAGAGTCAGGGGAAGAGAGTCGGGGGAGAGAGTCAGGGGGAAGAGAGTCGGGGGAGAGAGTCGGGGGAGAGAGTCGGGGGAGAGACAGTCGGGGGGAGAGAGTCAGAGGGGGACAGAGTCGGGGGAGAGAGTCTGGGGGAGAGAGTCAAGGGGGAGAGAGTCAGAGGGAGAGAGTCAGGGGGGAGAGAGCCGGGGGGAGAGAGTCAGGGGGGAGAGAGTCAGGGGGGAGAGAGTCAGGGGGGAGAGAGTCAGAGGGAGAGAGTCAAGAGGGAGAGAGTCGGATGGGGAGAGAGAATCAGGGGGAGAGAGTCGGGGGGAGAGAGTCAGGGGGGAGAGAGCCATGGAGTTAGAGTCGGTGGAGAGAGTCAGGGGGAGAGAGTCGGGGGAGAGAGTCGTCGGGGGAGAGAGAGTCGGGGAGAGAGAGTCGGGGGAGAAATTCAGGAGGAGAGAGAGTCGGGGGAGGGAGAGTCTGGGGGAGAGAGTCGGGGGAGAGAGTCGGCGGAGAGAGAATCTGGGGGAGAGAGTCAAGGAGAGAGAGAAGTGGGGAGAGTGTCGGGGGGAGAGAGTCAGGGGGAGACAGTCGAGGGGAGAGAGAGTCAGGGGGAGAGAGGCACGGGGGAGAGAGCCGTGGGGAGCAGAGAGAGTCAGGGGGAGAGAGTCGGGGAAGAGAGTCGTCGGGGGAGAGAGTCAGGGGAGAGAGTCAGGGGGAGAGATTCGGGGGAGAGAGTCGGGGGAGAGAGTCGGGGAGAGAGTCAGGGGAGAGAGTCAGGGGAGAGAGTCGGGGGGAGAGAGTTGGGGGAGAGAGTCAGGGGAGAGAGTCGGGGGAGAGAGTCGGGGGAAAGAGTCGGGGGAGAGAGAGTTGGGGGCAGAGAGTCAGTGGAGAGAGACAGAGGGAGAGAGTCAGGGGAGAGAGTCAGAGGGGAGAGAGTCAGGGGAGAGAGTTGGGGGGAGCGAGTCGGGGGAGAGAGTCAGGGGAGATAGTCGGTGGAGAGAGACGGGGGAGAGAGTCAGAGGGGAGAGAGTCAGGAGGAAAGAGTCAGGGGGAGTGAGTCAGGGGGAGAGTGAGTCAGGGGGAGAGAGCCGGGGGAGAGAGTTGGGGGAAGAGTGTCAGGAGAGAGAGTTGGGGGGTCAGTCGGCGGAGAGTCAGGGGGGAGAGTCAGGGGTGAGAGAGTCAGGGGGAGAGAGTCAGGGGGAGAGAGTCGGGGGGAGAGTCAGGGGGAGAGTCGGGGGGAGAGTCGGGGGAGAGTCGGGGGGAGAGAGTCGGGGGAGAGAGTCAGGGGGAGAGAGCCGGGGAGAGTTGCGGAGAGAGAGTCGGGAGGAGAGTGAGTCGGGAGAGTGAGGGTCGGGGGAGAGAGAGGGAGGAGACAGAGTCGGGAAGAGAGAGTGTCGGGGGGGCCAAGTCGGTGGGGAGATAGTCAGGGGGAGAGAGTCAGGGGGAGAGGGTCGGGGGGAGAGAGTCGGGGGGAGAGTCGGGGGAGAGACAGTCAGGGGGGAGAGAGTCAGAGAGGGAGAGAGTGAAGGGGGAGAGAGTCGGAGGGGGCGAGAGAGTCGGGGGAGAGAGTCGGGGGGAGAGAGAGTCGGGGGAGAGAGAGTCGGGGGAGAGAGTCGGGGGAGAGACTCGGGGGAGAGAGTCAGGGGGAAGAGAGTCGGGGGAGAGACAGTCCGGGGGAGAGAGTCAGAGGGGGACAGAGTCGGGGGAGAGAGCCGGGGAGTGAGAGTCGGGGGAGAGAGTCAGGGGGAGAGAGTCAAGGGGGAGAGAGTCGGGGGGAGAGTCGTGGGGTGAGAGAGTCGGGGGGAGAGAGTCAGGGGGAGGGAGTTGGGGGTGAGAGAGTCGGGGGGGAGATTCAGGGGGGGAGAGAGTCGGGGGGAGAGTCGGGGGGAGAGAGTCAGGGGGAGAGAGTCAGGGGGAGGGAGTCATGGGAGAGAGTCAGGGGGAGAGAGTCAGGGAGGGAGAGAGTTAGGGGGAGAGAGTTGGGGGAGGGAGAGTCTGGGAGGAGAGAGTCAGGTGAGAGAGACTCATGGGAGAGAATCAGGGGGAGATAGAGTCGGGGGGAGAGAGAATCGGGGAGAGAGTCGGGTGAAAGAATCGGGGGAGGGAGTCGGGTCAGAGAGAGCCAGGGGGAGAGAGTTGGGAAGAGAGAGTGGGGGGAGAGAGAGAGTCGGGGGAGTGAGTGTCAGGGGGAGAGAGTGGGGGGAGAGAGTGTCAGGGGGGACAGAGTCGGTGGGGAGAGAGTCGGGGGAGAGACAGTCAGGGGGGAGAGACTCAGAGAGGAAGAGAGTCAGGGGGGAGAGAGTCGGAGGGGGAGAGAGAGTCAGGGGAGAGAATCAGGGGGAGCTAGAGTTGGGGGAAGAGGGAATCGGGGAGAGAGTCGGGTGAAAGAATCGGGGGAGAGAGTCGGTGGAAGAGAGCGCGGGGGAGAGAGTCGGGGGAGAGAGAGTCAGGGGGAAGAGAGCCGGGGGAGAGAGTCGGGAAGAGAGAGTCGGAGGGAGAGAGAGTCAATGGGAATAATTATTATTTCCCCCTCCCTCACACTGTCCAACACAAGGGGAATAATTATTATTTCCCCCTCCCTCACACTGTCCAACACAAGGGGAATAATTATTATCTCTCCCTCCCTCACACTGTCCAACACAATGGGAATAATTATTATTTCCCCCTCCCTCACACTGTCCAACACAAGGGGAATAATTATTATTTCCCCCTCCCTCACACTGTCCAACACAAGGGGAATAATTATTATTTCTCCCTCCCTCACACTGTCCAACACAAGGGGAATAATTATTATTTCCCCCTCCCTCACACTGTCCAACACAAGGGGAATAATTATTATCTCTCCCTCCCTCACACTGTCTAACACAAGGGGAATAATTATTATTTCTACCTCCCTCACACTGTCCAACACAAGGGGAATAATTATTATCTCTCCCTCCCTCACACTGTCCAACACAATGGGAATAATTATTATCTCTCCCTCCCTCACACTGTCCAACACAAGGGGAATAATTATTATCTCTCCCTCCCTCACACTGTCCAACACAATGGGAATAATTATTATCTCTCCCTCCCTCACACTGTCTAACACAAGGGGAATAATTATTATTTCCCCCTCCCTCACACTGTCCAACACAAGGGGAATAATTATTATCTCTCCCTCCCTCACACTGTCTAACACAAGGGGAATAATTATTATTTCTACTTCCCTCACACTGTCCAACACAAGGGGAATAATTATTATCTCTCCCTTCCTCACACTGTCCAACACAAGGGGAATAATTATTATTTCTACCTCCCTCACACTGTCCAACACAAGGGGAATAATTATTATCTCTCCCTCCCTCACACTGTCCAACACAATGGGAATAATTATTATCTCTCCCTTCCTCACACTGTCCAACACAAGGGGAATAATTATTATCTCTCCCTCCCTCACACTGTTCAACACAATGGGAATAATTATTATCTCTCCCTCCCTCACACTGTCCAACACAAGGGGAATAATTATTATTTCTCCCTCTCTCACACTGTCCAACACAAGGGGAATAATTATTATCTCTCCCTCTCTCACACTGTCCAACACAAGGGGAATAATTATTATCTCTCCCTCCCTCACACTGTCCAACACAATGGGAATAATTATTATCTCTCCCTTCCTCACACTGTCCAACACAAGGGGAATAATTATTATCTCTCCCTCCCTCACACTGTTCAACACAATGGGAATAATTATTATCTCTCCCTCCCTCACACTGTCCAACACAAGGGGAATAATTATTATTTCTCCCTCTCTCACACTGTCCAACACAAGGGGAATAATTATTATCTCTCCCTCTCTCACACTGTCCAACACAAGGGGAATAATTATTATCTCTCCCTCCCTCACACTGTCTAACACAAGGGGAATAATAATTATTTCTCCCTCCCTCACACTGTCCAACACAAGGGGAATAATTATTATTTCTCCCTCCCTCACACTGTCCAACACAAGGGGAATAATTATTTTTTCTCCCTCCCTCACACTGTCCAACACAAGGGGAATAATTATTATTTCTCCATCCCTCACACTGTCCAACACAAGGGGAATAATTATTATTTCTCCCTCCCTCACACTGTCCAACACAAGGGGAATAATTATTATTTCCCCCTCCCTCACACTGTCCAACACAAGGGGAATAATTATTATCTCTCCCTCCCTCACACTGTCTAACACAAGGGGAATAATTATTATTTCTACCTCCCTCACACTGTCCAACACAAGGGGAATAATTATTATCTCTCCCTCCCTCACACTGTCCAACACAATGGGAATAATTATTATCTCTCCCTCCCTCACACTGTCTAACACAAGGGGAATAATTATTATTTCCCCCTCCCTCACACTGTCCAACACAAGGGGAATAATTATTATCTCTCCCTCCCTCACACTGTCTAACACAAGGGGAATAATTATTATTTCTACTTCCCTCACACTGTCCAACACAAGGGGAATAATTATTATCTCTCCCTCCCTCACACTGTCCAACACAATAGGAATAATTATTATCTCTCCCTTCCTCACACTGTCCAACACAAGGGGAATAATTATTATTTCTACCTCCCTCACACTGTCCAACACAAGGGGAATAATTATTATCTCTCCCTCCCTCACACTGTCCAACACAATGGGAATAATTATTATCTCTCCCTTCCTCACACTGTCCAACACAAGGGGAATAATTATTATCTCTCCCTCCCTCACACTGTTCAACACAATGGGAATAATTATTATCTCTCCCTCCCTCACACTGTCCAACACAAGGGGAATAATTATTATTTCTCCCTCTCTCACACTGTCCAACACAAGGGGAATAATTATTATCTCTCCCTCTCTCACACTGTCCAACACAAGGGGAATAATTATTATCTCTCCCTCCCTCACACTGTCCAACACAATGGGAATAATTATTATCTCTCCCTTCCTCACACTGTCCAACACAAGGGGAATAATTATTATCTCTCCCTTCCTCACACTGTCCAACACAAGGGGAATAATTATTATCTCTCCCTCCCTCACACTGTTCAACACAATGGGAATAATTATTATCTCTCCCTCCCTCACACTGTCCAACACAAGGGGAATAATTATTATTTCTCCCTCTCTCACACTGTCCAACACAAGGGGAATAATTATTATTTCTCCCTCTCTCACACTGTCCAACACAAGGGGAATAATTATTATCTCTCCCTCTCTCACACTGTCCAACACAAGGGGAATAATTATTATCTCTCCCTCCCTCACACTGTCCAACACAATGGGAATAATTATTATCTCTCCCTTCCTCACACTGTCCAACACAAGGGGAATAATTATTATCTCTCCCTCCCTCACACTGTTCAACACAATGGGAATAATTATTATCTCTCCCTCCCTCACACTGTCCAACACAAGGGGAATAATTATTATTTCTCCCTCTCTCACACTGTCCAACACAAGGGGAATAATTATTATCTCTCCCTCTCTCACACTGTCCAACACAAGGGGAATAATTATTATCTCTCCCTCCCTCACACTGTCTAACACAAGGGGAATAATAATTATTTCTCCCTCCCTCACACTGTCCAACACAAGGGGAATAATTATTATTTCTCCCTCCCTCACACTGTCCAACACAAGGGGAATAATTATTTTTTCTCCCTCCCTCACACTGTCCAACACAAGGGGAATAATTATTATTTCTCCATCCCTCACACTGTCCAACACAAGGGGAATAATTATTATTTCTCCCTCCCTCACACTGTCCAACACAAGGGGAATAATTATTATTTCCCCCTCCCTCACACTGTCCAACACAAGGGGAATAATTATTATCTCTCCCTCCCTCACACTGTCTAACACAAGGGGAATAATTATTATTTCTACCTCCCTCACACTGTCCAACACAAGGGGAATAATTATTATCTCTCCCTCCCTCACACTGTCCAACACAATGGGAATAATTATTATCTCTCCCTCCCTCACACTGTCTAACACAAGGGGAATAATTATTATTTCCCCCTCCCTCACACTGTCCAACACAAGGGGAATAATTATTATCTCTCCCTCCCTCACACTGTCTAACACAAGGGGAATAATTATTATTTCTACTTCCCTCACACTGTCCAACACAAGGGGAATAATTATTATCTCTCCCTCCCTCACACTGTCCAACACAATAGGAATAATTATTATCTCTCCCTTCCTCACACTGTCCAACACAAGGGGAATAATTATTATTTCTACCTCCCTCACACTGTCCAACACAAGGGGAATAATTATTATCTCTCCCTCCCTCACACTGTCCAACACAATGGGAATAATTATTATCTCTCCCTTCCTCACACTGTCCAACACAAGGGGAATAATTATTATCTCTCCCTCCCTCACACTGTTCAACACAATGGGAATAATTATTATCTCTCCCTCCCTCACACTGTCCAACACAAGGGGAATAATTATTATTTCTCCCTCTCTCACACTGTCCAACACAAGGGGAATAATTATTATCTCTCCCTCTCTCACACTGTCCAACACAAGGGGAATAATTATTATCTCTCCCTCCCTCACACTGTCCAACACAATGGGAATAATTATTATCTCTCCCTTCCTCACACTGTCCAACACAAGGGGAATAATTATTATCTCTCCCTCCCTCACACTGTTCAACACAATGGGAATAATTATTATCTCTCCCTCCCTCACACTGTCCAACACAAGGGGAATAATTATTATTTCTCCCTCTCTCACACTGTCCAACACAAGGGGAATAATTATTATCTCTCCCTCTCTCACACTGTCCAACACAAGGGGAATAATTATTATCTCTCCCTCCCTCACACTGTCTAACACAAGGGGAATAATAATTATTTCTCCCTCCCTCACACTGTCCAACACAAGGGGAATAATTATTATTTCTCCCTCCCTCACACTGTCCAACACAAGGGGAATAATTATTTTTTCTCCCTCCCTCACACTGTCCAACACAAGGGGAATAATTATTATTTCTCCATCCCTCACACTGTCCAACACAAGGGGAATAATTATTATTTCTCCCTCCCTCACACTGTCCAACACAAGGGGAATAATTATTATTTCTCCCTCCCTCACACTGTCCAACACAAGGGGAATAATTATTATTTCTCCCTCCCTCACACTGTCCAACACAAGGGGAATAATTATTATTTCCCCCTCCCTCTCACTGTCCAACACAAGAGGAATAATTATTATTTCCCCCACCCTCACACTGTCCCACACAAGGGGAATAATTATTATTTCCCCCACCCTCACACTATCCAACACAAGGGGAATAATTATTATTTCCCCCTCCCTCACACTGTCCAACACAAGGGGAATAATTATTATTTCTCCCTTCCTCACACTGTCCAACACAAGGGGAATAATTATTATTTCCCCCTCCCTCACACTGTCCAACACAAGGGGAATAATTATTATCTCTCCCTCCCTCACACTGTCCAACACAAGGGGAATAATTATTATCTCTCCCTCCCTCACACTGTCCAACACAAGGGGAATAATTATTATTTCTCCCTCCCTCACACTGTCCAACACAAGGGGAATAATTATTATTTCTCCCTCCCTCACACTGTCCAGCACAAGGGGAATAATTATTATTTCTCCCTCACTCACACTGTCCAACACAAGGGGAATAATTATTATCTCTCCCTCCCTCACACTGTCCAACACACGGGGAATAATTATTATTTCTCCCTCACTCACACTGTCCAACACTCGGGGAATAATTATTATCTCTCCCTCCCTCACACTGTCCAACACAAGGGGAATAATTATTATTTCTCCATCCCTCACACTGTCCAATTCAAGGGGATTGATTATTATTTCTCCCTCACTCACACTGTCCAACACAAGGGGAATAATTATTATCTCTCCCTCCCTCACACTGTCCAACACAAGGGGAATAATTAATATTTCTCCCTCACTCACACTGTCCAACACAAGGGGAATAATTATTATTTCTCCCTCACTCTCACTGTCCAACACAAAGGGAATAATTATTATCTCTCCCTCCCTCACACTGTCCAACACAAGGGGAATAATTATTATCTCTCCCTCCCTCACACTGTCCAACACAAGGGGAATAATTATTATTTCTCCATCCCTCACATTGTCCAACACAAGGGGAATAATTATTATCTCTCCCTCCCTCATACTGTCCAACACAAGGGGAATAATTATTATTTCTCCATCCCTCACATTGTCCAACACAAGGGGAATAATTATTATCTCTCCTTCCCTCATACTGTCCAACACAAGGGGAATAATTATTATTTCTCCATCCCTCACACTGTCCAACACAAGGGGAATAATTATTATTTCTCCGTCCCCCATACTGTAGAGCACACGGTGTGTAATGATGAATTCTCCCTGGAGGTGATGGTCATAGACTCACCGTGATGTTCTGTCAGGGTTAACGATGTGGAGGAGCTGGTGTTGGACTGGAGTGGACACTGTCTGAAGTGACACAACACCAGGTTATAATCCAACAGGTCCATTTGGCAGAACAAGTTTCCACTCCTGTGTCCTGTAATCCTGTCCTCGTAGCTACCTGACAAAGGTGCTGTGCTTCGATAGCTCGTACTTCCAAATCAACCTCTTGGACTATAACCTGATGTTGGGTGAGTTTTACTCGGGTTAATGAACCAACTGATGATGAAACAAATTCTGTTTGTACACTTTGGAACACATTGAGATTGCAAAATAGAACAACTGATTGTACCCAATAATGCATACTGTTTGGAAATTGGTGAATTTGATCTGTTAGATTTTATTTAAAATTGAGGAGTACTTTGCAAAAAGGAAAGCATTTGTCTGGAAGGGTCCGATATGTAGAAAGTGTTAATTGCATGATTGCTTTGATCTTTGACACATTAATCCCCCCCTCCCCATGTCTGCAGAAGCTGTTAGAACCGTTCAGCGTTTCCAGAACCTTCTGTGCTTATTTCCGGTGCCCAACAGGAGCAGTATGTCACTTTTATTTGATTAAAAGAAAACCCATTCCTGTGCTGCATTCAACATTAAAACATGAGCTGGGACCCAGCCCAGGGGGAGGCTGTCCTGGGTATTGCTACCCAGTTGCACAGAGCAATTCACCGTGACCATGGTGACTGCAAGGAAGCAGCAATCTGAAGGATCTGTTTCAGAAAAAGTCAATGGCGAATCTCTCTCATTTCGCGTTGGGCGATTTTTCAGTTGAAAATTGCTTTGAAACTACGGTGGCTCGGAATCGTGTGCAGGTTGAATGCTTCGAAGTTGCTCATCCCGCATCCCACCACCACTCTCTGCCAGGCTTGCTATTCCCAAACGCACTTCACAAAACCCCAATCATGAGCATTGAACGGGTGGAGCTGAAATCAAAACAGAAACGGTTCAGTTCTGAAAAAGCGTCAGCAGACTCAGAACCGTCACTCTGCTGTCTCTCCCCACAGATGCTGCCTGACCTGCAGAGCTTCAACAGGCCATTCGGCCCATCAATCCACACCGATTCTTTAATGAGCATCCTACGTCGACTCACACCTCTCTCCCCCTCCCCCCCCCCACCCTACCCCCTATAACCCTGCATTTCCCACGGGTAATATACCTAACCTACACATCTCTGGGCATAACGGGCAATTTAGCGTGGCCAATCCACCCCCCCCCCCAAAACCTGCACATCTTTGGACTGTGGGAGCACCCAGAGCAAATCCACTCAGACATGGGGAGAATGTGCAAACTCCACGCAGACACTCTGAAGTCAGGCAGGGACCTGGGTAATTGGAGAGGTTTAGAGACGGAATCCACATGTTTAGACCAGAGTGTGAGTGATGGGCCCAACAGCCTAATTCCAGTGCAGTAAAACCTCCACAACACGATGACTCCCTACATGCAACGTTCATCACAGTTTGCATTTCGTTTTAATTTGTCATATTATTGACCTTATACTGAAAGGAATGTTTGGAGAGAGGTTGTGCATTCAGTCAGATCTGTGTATCGGTGGGTTGAGGAGCATCACACACAGCAACAATACCTGAGGGCGGATTGATTTGCTGCTCCTTACAGATTCAAGGGCAACATGCCATTTCCTTATAATACATCTTAAATCAAATGAACTTAATATCTAATATCATCACAATACATTGATGCCCTTCTGGGCATGTTATGAATTTGAATGGAGCGGTACCTATTTTCTCTATGAACAAACAGAGTACCAAGGAGTCAGGCCGGAGACTGTGTCCTCTCTCAGAAAGAGGACCAGGCAGAGGATAGTCCCTCTGAAATAAACGGAGGCCGGGCTGAGAAAACTGACACAGTCGGCAGCATCTAAAGAGAGAAGGGAAGGTGTGCTGGAGTGTTGGGGGGGAAAGATGAACCCGTGTGTCCTGGGGGTGGAGGGCTTCAGTACAACAGAATGAAGTTAGGAAAGTAATCATTTCTGAGCAGTTGGAGTGGGGGTGGTGCTGAACAAAGAATGAGATGGTTTGTAATAGGGTGGAGGCTCCAGATGTTTAATAACAAATGGTTTCATGGAACCAAATCTACAGGGGGTGGGAATTGGTTCAGTAAATTTCTAAAAGTTGAGGCAATTTGAGCAGGAGGAGACTGCACAGCCTGTTCAAACTGTTCTGTCTGTTCTGGTAGTCAATCCAATCAGACCTGATTTTAGATTTCAAATCCAGTTTCCTGTCCACTCTCTATATCCCATGATTCCCTGAGGCACCAGCCAACTGTCTATTCTCGTCTGAACTGTATTCAGCGATGGCGTATCCACAGTCCTCAGGGATAGAGAATGTTAAAGATTCCGAGGCCATATAGTGAAGTGCTGCCTCCTGATCTTTGTCATAAATAATCTGCCCCTTATTCTGAGACAGTGTCCTCGTTGTTTCAGATTCCCAGGCCCGTAGGAATAATTTCTGAGCAAGTACCCTTTCAAGCCCCTGTTGCTTCAGAATTTGATGGATTCCAATGAAATTACCTTTCAATTTTCTGCAACGTAGACTCGATTTATTCAGATACTCAGCACTGGCGCATCCCGGGTACCCAGACCGTGAACGTGATCGTTTCTGATTCATTCGTGTGTTTGGGCCATCGCTGGCCGGGACACAGACGGGCTCTGGCGAGGAGAGGGTAAGTTGTGGCCTTGTACTGCTGGAATCCATTTGGGTCGGGTAATCCCACATTGATGGGAGGAAAGGAGCTCCAGGATTTTCAACCGGTGACACGATGGAACTGAGGTGTTTTTCCAAGCCAGGATGGCGAGTGGCTTGATGTGGAATTGTCACCTGGTGGTGTTTCTGTGTATCTGCTGAGCTTGGCACTCCAGGTGATCATGCCGTCGGTCTGGGAGCTGCTCTGTCAGGAACCTTAGTGAATTTCTGCAGTGCATCTTCTCTATGGTACACACTGCTGCTGCTGAGTGTTGGAGGTGGAGGCTGAGAAAGTTGTACTGCAAGTTTATTCTACTTAGACATGGAGAGCACAACGGTTCTGTTATACAAGTCTGTTAATTGTGCAAATGTCGATGAGATTTTAAACAGATTCACTCCTTCCCAGACAATAGGCTGAGGGACATCACTTGACTGCTCAACTTTCTCATTGACATTTCTTTTTTTTTATGATTAGATTCCCTACAGTGTGGAAACAGGCCCTTCGGCCCAACAAGTCCACACTGCCCTGCCGGAGAGCAATCCACCCAGACCCATACCCCTACACCTAACACTATGGACAATTTAGCATGGCCATTTCACCCTGACCTGCACATCTTTGGATTGTGGGAGGAAACCGGAGCACCCGGAGGAAACCCACGCAGACACGGGGAGAATGTGCAAACTCCACACAGACAGTTCCCCGAGGTGGGAATTGAACCTGGGTCCCTGGCGCTGTGAGGCAGCAGTGCTAACCACTGAGTCACCATGCTGCCCTTAATTTCATCTGGGAATGAGATGATTGACAAAGATGGTTAAACTCAGGGCAGTATCAGTTACTGCACACAGACTATATATATGTGTGTATATGTGTGCGTGTGCACGCACGCGTGTGTCTATGTGTTTGTCTACCCCTGTATGACTGTGTGTGAGCGTGTGTCTATGTGGCTTTGTCTACCCCTGTATGACTGTGTGTGTGTGAGCGTGTGTCTATGTGTGTTTGTCTACACCTGCATGACTATCTGTGTGTGTGTTTGTGTGTTAGTGTGTCTCAGTGTATGTGTGTCTCTCTGTCTCTGTTGTATTGGGGGCTGTATCCATTAAATGGGGTTGAACCTCCCTCTATCTCTTTCTCTGTCTATTCTTCTATTTAAGTTGATATAATGCTGTTGGTCATGTTGATGTGTGTGTGTGTGTGTGTGGGGTGTGGGCCCACCTCTGCCTGCAATGGGACACAGTTTGTCCTGGAGGGAAGTTTAAATGAATGAATGAATTAAAACCTGATGAATCAATTTCTCTGACTCTCTCTGGGTCAGTGTCTGTCCCTCTTGCGTTTAAAGTGATACAATGCCACCCTCTGCTGGGCTCCCCGCGCCACTGCACAAGCGGCAGGTTTCTTTATGGGACAATTTGCTCCTGTCCCTGACCATTCTATTGGTTCTGACAGTCTCACACTGACCCGAGTGACGCAAAGAAGCAAGGGTCAGCGCGGTGACATCTCCCCCAAATGGCCACACCCATGGGGCAAGGAGGAAGCGGGAGAAGGCAAGAGGTGAACTTGGGCCTTATCTTTTAGGATTAGCTGATGAAAGACTTAACAGTGAACAGGTTTGTTCAATACCATCAGTTGCATGGCACGGTGATCTTTTGCTGTAAGTTCTGTGTCCTACGATCCTGCTCCACTAGCTACCTGACAGAGGGGCAGCGCTCCGAAAGCTAGCGCTTCTAAATAAACCAGTTGGACTGTAACCTGGCGTTGTGTGATTTTTTAACTTTGCACACTCCAGTCCCACACCGGCGCCTCCACATACATGTCTGAAATTAGTTCTTTTTAAGAGAAATCTTTCACCATCTTGTAACAAGGCAGCACCCAGTCCCTGAAACACGGGCGTGGATTACTTCAGTGAAAGAATGCAGGACGTGTTTAACTGTTAGGAACCACGACAGAACATATTTAGCATTTTTATTTGCCCTTCCAGGGATGTGCATGTCAGATGGGGTTATCCATGGGAAATGCGGGGTTCCAGTATCAGGATTGGGTCTGGCGGGATACTGTTCAGAGCGGTCACTTGGACTGAATCTGCACTGCCAGCAATTCCTGCTTCTCACTGAGCTGGATGGCTACTTTGTGAAGGGCAGGGCAGGAGTTAACCATACCAGCTGAGATCACCCAAACGGACCCTGCTTCTGGGATCTGCTTCAGCCTGGGAATGTATCAGTGTCTGTGTGTCTCTGTCCAACCGGGGTCCCCTTGTTCAACACTTTCTGACTGTAAACTTAGTCTCTGTGTGTTTCCACTTCTTCGTTTCGGTTTGATTCCCCTCAGGCACACCTTCAGCTTCTCTGTCCACCTTGTCGCTCCGTCACCGTGCCCTGTAGCACAGGAAGCCTCACGCCTCTGTCATTCAGTCCGTCCTGATCACGGAAGTCCCTTTACACACCCAGCCCTTGCTCAAGACGTGGTACATCTCCGGTGCAAGCTCAAAACGTTAACTCTGTTTCTCTCTCCACACCCCTGATGCTGGCGGGTCGGGTGGACGGTATTCCAACACCTTCCCGTTTCTCTTCAGCTCAGTCTGCAGGATACAAAGCGCATGGACAACAGGCTAATAGGAACTATGTTACAAACCGAAACTGAGCCCAGTGCTTCCCGTGCCCCACACCCTGAGCGTCTCCGGAATTTTAGTTTTGTTTCCCTCAGGGAGGTATCACTGGGGAGTGGGGGGGGGGTGGAGTCTGTATCGACCGCTGCTGCACACCGTCCACCTCTTCTCCCTCATCCGCCGTCCGGACACGCCTTGGCGTGCCCACTTGCCACCGGGCGGTGGGGATCCCCAGTGGAGGGCTCTCTACGCGGGAGTCCTCCCCCTTTCTCTCGGGGATCTGGGGTGGAGGGCGCTGCACGCAGCAGTCCCCTGCAACCGCAGATTGCGGTGGTTCACGGACTCCCAGCCCAACTGCTTGTTCTGTGGCGCTGTGGAGTCCGTGGACCACGTGTATATTGGGTGTGGGTGTTTGCACTCCCTTTTCGATTTTCTAAAAAACCTCCTCCTCTGCTTTTGGTTGCACTTCAGTCCCATGCTCCTGATCTTCGGGCACCCGGTACGGAGGAGGGAGGGCAGGTCTGAAAACCTCCTCGTGGGTCTGCTCCTGGGCCTTGCCAAACTGGCCATCAATAGGTCGAGGCAGCGGGCCATGGAGGGGGTCGTTAGGTCCGACTGCCTGCCCCTCTTCCGCGGTTACGTTAGGGCCCGGGTGTCTCTGGAGAAGGAGCACGCGAGTGTCCACCAACACCCTGGAGGTGTTCAGGGAGAGGTGGGCGCCGCAGGGAGTGGAGTGCATTATTTCACCCTCCAACTCTATTTTGATTTAATCCCTGCCCTCCCCTTCACTGTTTGATCACACAGCATTGCCCCTTGATGTGAAGGGCAGTGTTTGTCACTGGCCACCCGGGTGTTTTCCTATCTTCCTGGTGGTGGGATATAAATAAAGATTTGTGCACTTGGTGTCTTTCACTGTGTCTCTCACCTGCACACACACACCATGGGGGCTGGGTGATAAAAATATAAGCACAAAGTGAATAAGAAAGTAAATAAATAGGAGTGTTAGGAGCCCCCAGTGTTGTCCTCACTATAAACTTGAGCATCATGTACTTCCTCCTTAGATCCGTGAAAATGTGCCATTGATTTTCTTTAATAATCTGCTTTAAATGAAATGTCTTTATCACTAGAAAAATAAATAAATAAATAGGAGTAAAAGCAAATTACTGCGGATGCTGGAATCTGAAACCAAAAGAGAAAATGCTGGAAAATCTCAGCAGGTCTGGCAGCACCTGTAAGGAGAGAGAAGAGCTGACGTCTCGAGTCTAACTGACAGAGCTTTGACAAAGGGTCAGTTAGACTCAAGACGTCAGCTCTGTTCTCTCCTTACAGGTGCTGCCAGACCTGCTGAGATTTTCCAGCATTTTCTCTTTTGGAAATAAATACGAGTGTTCCCTGAAAAACTGGTTGAATGGTAGGGCTTGGGGCCTGGCTTTGCTGCTCCTCTCCCTGGTAAAATTGCTGTTTCTCTGTCTCCAGCTGTTACTGTGAATTGTTTTAAACTGTGAATTGTTTAATCAAATATAATAAGTAGGAGTGTTTGATCGGGCAGCATTGTCCTTTGATGTGGAGGGGCACTCGGGTGTTTCCTTTATTTACTAAAGAAGAGAGGATACAAAAATGAAGCTGAGCTAAATAAATTACAGATTTTAGATAAACTCTCTCAATGGCAATATGGATTTGAGGAAGAGCTGTGCAAGCTGTTTTTCTCAAAAAACAGTCTGTTTTTCTCAAACTGGTTAGAGTATCCCACGGCAGCTAACTACTCAGGTCAGACAGGTGAAATGTTTGACGTGCGCAATAATGATTGAATGCGGATTCCCAAATTATCTGTATCATATTCGCTACCCGGTTTCTCTTCTGTTTAAAGAGATATCTCACTGAGTGGCACACTGTCTCCACAGTGAGAGTCTCTTCAGGGCACACTGCCTGTCAGTGACCAGATGAATAGCCAGATATACTCAGCAGGTCATCCTCACTTTCTCCTCAGTCTGAGGCAATCCAACAGGATGAACTGTTCGAGCTGATGACATTTCATCAGGACTAAAGGAAGCTGTAAATACAGCAAGGGTTAAGCCAGCAGTGTGGGTTTGTGAGTCTATCTCTTTAGTTTCTGATTCGGAGATGCCGGTGTTGGACTGGTGTGGACAAAGTTAAAAATCTCACAACACCAGGTTAGAGTCCAACAGGTTTTATTGGAAGCACTAGCTTTCGGAGCGACGCTCCTTCATCAGGTGGTTGTGGAGTGTATTCTAAAAGATGAGAGACTTAACAAACAATCCAGATCTTTTTTAATGTATAATTTCAGTTACATCGCACTGTAAACTTTTGCTATAAATTCTGTGTCTTACAATATGCTACTCCACAACCACCTGATGTAGGAGCAGCGCTCCGAAAGCTAGCGCTTCCAAATTAACCTGTTGGACTCTAACCTGGCGTTGTGTGATTATTAACTCTTTAGTTTCTGTGTTTGTCTGTGTGTGTGTATATGTCAGTGCGTGTGTCCGTATCTCTGTCTGTGTGTGTGTATATGTCAGTGCGTGTGTCCGTATCTCTGTTTGTGTGTGTGTGTGTATATGTCAGTGTGTGTGTCTGTATCTCTGTTTGTGTGTGTACGTATCTCTGTTTGTGTGTGTGTGTGTGTATATGTCAATGTGTGTTTCTGTATCTCTGTTTGTGTGTGTGTATATGTCAGTGTGTGTGTCTGTATCTCTGTTTGTGTGTGTGTATATGTCAGTGTGTGCATCTGTATCTCTGTTTGTGTGTGTGTATATGTCAGTGTGTGTGTCTGTATCTCTGTTTGTGTGTGTGTATATGTCAGTGTGTGTGTCTGTATCTCTGTTTGTGTGTGTATATGTCAGTGTGTGTGTCTGTATCTCAATTTGTGTGTGTGTGTATATGTCAGTGCGTGTGTCCGTATCTCTGTATGTGTGTGTATATGTCAGTGTGTGTGTCTGTATCTTTGTTTGTGTGTGTATGTCAGTGTGTGTGTCTGTATCTATGTGTGTGTGTATATGTCAGTGTGTGTCTGTATGTCTGTTTGTGTGTGTGTATATGTCAGTGTGTGTGTCCGTATCTCTGTTTGTATGTGTGTGTATATGTCAGTGTGTGCGTCTGTATCTCTGTTTGTGTGTGCGTGTATGTCAGTGTATGTGTCTATATCTCTACGTGTGTGTATATGTCAATGTGTGTGCCTGTATCTCTGTTTGTGTGTGTGTATATGTCAATGCGTGTGTCTGTATGTCTGTTTTTGTGTGTATATATGTCAACGTGCACATCTGTATCTCTGTGTGTGTATGTCAGTTTGAGTCTGTATCTCTCTGTGTGTGTATATATGTCAGTGTGTGTCTGTATCTCTGTTTTTGTGTGTGTGCTTGTTTCTCTGTTTTTGTGTGTATATTTCAATGTGTGTCTGTATCTCTGTTTGTGTGTGTGTGTATGTCAGTGTGTGTGTATATATGTCAGTGTGTGTATCTGTATCTTTGTGTGTGCGTATTTGTCAGTGTATGTCTGTATCTCTGTTTGTGTGTGTGTATGTCAGTGTGTGTGTCTGTATCTCTGTGTGTGTGTGTATATGTCAGTATGTGTGCGCCTGTATCTCTGTTTGTGTGTGTATTTGTCAGTGTGTGTCTGTATCTCTGCTTGCGTGTGTGTATATGTCAATGTGCACGTCTGTATCTCTGTTTGTGTGTGTGTATGTCAGTGTGTGCCTGTATCTGTGTGTGTGTCTATATGTCAGTGTGTGTGCCTGTATCTCTGTTTGTGTGTGTGTGTGTGTATGTGTGTGTATGTCAGTGCATGTGTCTGTATCTGTGTGTGTGTGTGTATGTCAGTGCATGTGTCTGCATCTGTGTATGTGTGTCTATATATCAGTGTGTGCATCTGTATCTCTGTTTTTAGTGTGTGTGGGCCCGTCTCTGCCTGCAATGGGACACAGTTTGTCCTGGAGGGAGGTTTAAATGAATGAATGAATTAAAACCTGATGAATCAATGTCTCTTTTGCTCCCTCATGTGTTTAAAGTGATACAATGCCACCCTCTGCTGGCCTCCCCGCGCTACTGCAGAAGCGGCAGGTTTGTTTGGAGAAAGCATCAAAGCCTGTGGGCTGTCTGAGTTTGCTCCAATCAACCAATCCAGTTCTCCCCCAGGAGGATGAGTGGAACAGCTTGTTGCTATGGCAACGGGCTGTCAGCTCTATACTCCTTTCATCAGCCTGTAACAAGGCATCATCCACCCCACCCTTGAAATACCAACCTGAATTGCTTCAGTTCTATATTACGGGACATATGTGACTGTTAGGAACTGCAGAACGGTGCATACCTTTATCATTATTGTCTGCAGATCCAGGAATGTGCAGGCTAACTGGGTTGGCCAGGGGTAGTGCAGGGTTACAGGGATAGGGAAGGGGGTGTGGGCTTTGGTGGGACGTCGTTTGGAGGGTTGGTGCAGACTCCAAGGGCCGAACGGCCTGCATTGCGTGGATTCTATGATTCTCAGCTAGCTCGATGGCTGCTCTGTGAGCTACCCATAACAGCTGAGGTCCCCCCCTGAAGGTTCTCGGCAGAAGTGGGTGCTGGAGATTAGAGTCAAGGTGAGAGCGGTGCTGGAAAAGTGCAGCAGGTCAGGCAGCATCCGAGGAGCAGGAACGTTTCAGTCAGGAGACTATGTCCTTGATGTTTTTCAATGGGGTAATAAACCAGGCCAGGCTCCGATCAGCCTGGTTTGGTACAGAGATGAAAAGGAGTTTGAGAGGCCTTTTGTTTTTACGTAAACAGATGAGAATTCAGGCCAAGGTGGTCATGTTTTAGAAGTGACCTGTACAATGAAAGGGGAGTGGTCAGCTCTCTAGCTGAGCTGAGCTGTTTTATTTCAGTCTGGAACTGGTTGGTAGTTCAACAGTGAGCTGTGTGGAAATTCTTTCTCTTTCTCTGCCCTTCAATTCCAACCTGTAAACATGTGTTCCATTTAGACTGGTTTTTAAAGGGAGTTTGCTTATTGGGACTGATGTGTGTATTTGGAACAGTATAATTAGGTCTAGTTGGATAGACTGAGTTCTGTAGGGGTCCTTTATTCTGTTCTTCTGGTATTTCATTGTGTAATTTTGTGAATAAAGTTTTGTCTGTTTTAAAATCAAGTAGTCAACTTAGCTAGCTTACTCTGGGTAATGTTCACACACACACACACACAATGGTATGAGCTCTCTTTCACACACACACACATACTGAGGCATGGTCTCTCTCTCTCTCTCTCTCTCTCTCTCTCTCTCTCACACACACACGCAGACATTTGAGTGACGATGCTGAGCTCAGACTTTCACTGAATGGTGACATGGTAGCTCAGTAGTTAGCACTGCTGCCTCACTGCACCAGGGTCCTGGCTTCGATTCCAGTCTGTCACTCCGTGTTTGCGTGCGTTTTTCCCAGGTGCTCCACATGCAGGTTAGGGTGGATTGGCCGGGCTAAATTACCCATAGTGCCCAGGGATGTGCAGGTTAAGGTGGATTGGCCGTGCTAAATTACCCATAGTGTCCAGGGATGTGCAGGTTAGGGTGGATTGGCCGTGATAAATTACCCACACTGTACAGGGATGTGCAGGTTAGGGTGGATTGGCCGTGCTAAATTACCCATAGTGTCCAGGGATGTGCAGGTTAGGGTGGATTGGCCGTGATAAATTACCCACACTGTACAGGGATGTGCAGGTTAGGGTGGATTGGCCGTGCTAAATTACCCATAGTGTCCAGGGATGTGCAGGTTAGGGTAGAGTGGCCGTGCTAAATTACCCATAGTGCCCAGGGATGTGCAGGTAATGGTGGATTGGCCATGCTAAATTATCCATAGTGCCCAGGGATGTGCAGGTAATGGTGGATTGGCCATGCTAAATTATCCATAGTGCCCAGGGATGTGCAGGTAATGGTGGATTGGCCATGCTAAATTATCCATAGTGCCCAGGGATGTGCAGGTAATGGTGGATTGGCCGTGCTAAATTACCCATAGTGCCCAGGGATGTGCAGGTAATGGTGGATTGGCCGTGCTAAATTATCCATAGTGCCCAGGGATGTGCAGGTAATGGTGGATTGGCCATGCTAAATTATCCATAGTGCCCAGGGATGTGCAGGTAATGGTGGATTGGCCATGCTAAATTATCCATAGTGCCCAGGGATGTGCAGGTAATGGTGGATTGGCCGTGCTAAATTATCCATAGTGCCCAGGGATGTGCAGGTAATGGTGGATTGGCATGGTAAATTGTCCCACAGTGATCAGGGATGTGTAGGTTCGTCAAACGAAATGTAGAGTTTGGGTAAGGAAATGGTTCTGGATGGGTTACTCTTCGGCGGGTCAGTGTGACTTGTTGTGCTGAAGGGCCTGTTGGGATTCTATGATTCTATGATGACTTCCCCCCTCCGACAAAGTCGTGTAAAGTGCCCAACATGTCCCCAGTCCTGTGATGGTGAGCGGGGGAGGGAATGTGAATGGGGAGGGGGGATGGTGGTGGAGATGGGGAAATGTTGGGAGGAGCAGGCATGTTATCAATATTTTACATTCCCAAACTCTGCTGAAATATGTGTGAAGGTGAAAGAATATAAAAGATTTAAAGCTAAGTTAGTAAGGTCGAGAGACACAGAGAGAGAAAGAGAGAGAGAGAGAGAGAGAGAGACACAGAGAGAGAGAAAGAAAGAGAGAGACAGAGAGAGAGAGAGAGAGAGAAAGAGAGAGACAGAGAGACAGACAGACAGAGAGAGACAGAGAGAGAGAAAGAGAGAGACAGAGAGAGAGAGAGAGAGAGACAGACAGAGAGAGAGAGATAGAGATAGAGAGAGAAAGAGAGAGGGAGAAAGAGAGAGAGAGAGAGAGAAAGAGAGAGCTCTATTCTGGGAACTGCATACACAACAGAAAGATTCTGAGATATTCTCAGCAAATATCCCCCTCTCCCTCCAGTCCGGTGTCTGTTGGGGGGGGGGGGGGGGGGGGGGGTGGTCTCTAGGCAGACTGTCGGCTGCTGGTGTGAGACCAATGTTTAATATTTTCAAACTGCGCTGATACCACTCACAAGGCTTCATAAAGATTAAAAAAAAACACACACACACACACAAGGCATGTGAATCTTTTCTGCCCCAGAATTAACATCTCAGTGGGAGCAAAGATCCGACAGCGCCCCTGTACTGGGAATTAACATCTCAATCCCACAGAGACCTCCCCAGAGTGACAGACGTTACAACGGGTCAGAGACTGCAGGAGTGCAGTCCACGAACACCTCACTGAGAATAAATGTGGACAGGCATTTGTCAAATTCACTCTCAAACCCTGCTCTCTCTCTCTGTCTATTGAGAGAGTGAGCAGCTCTCGCAGTCTGTGTGTATATATGTATGTGTTTATTGATGTTTCAAGCCTCTGGCTAATTGCTGTCCTATCATTTGTTTATATTTCAATCTTGCTCTGATTTTATTCAATATATTGGGGATGGGCTGGGGGGGGGGGGGTGCTTTTAAACCTGGGATCTTGCTGTGTAACTTTGCTTCAAACTCCTCTCACTCCCCCTTTCAACCTATCTTTTCTTGCGTGTATCCCAAGGACATTGGAAAGCTGCAACGTCAAGATCCAAAATGTTCAGGGCCAGGAAAATCTTGGACAAGAACAACCTCCAGGGGGGGAGGGATATGGTTGTGAGGCCTGAGGCCTGGTCGATAGGCTGCACCCTGTGGGGGCCCAGGTGAGTTGTGTGTTTATTTACCCTGAGATTTAATCTCGTCTAGGGGACCCCGAGTTTTAGGGGCCTCTGGTTAACTGGCTCCTGTCGGATTGCGGCCCTGTCATTTTTAAAACAGTTTTGAAGCCTGGGGTTAAAGTACGTCAACCCCAAGATCTGAGAGGCAGACTCCCCGAGGAGGAAATTAAAACCCATATGATGTGACCTTTTCTGAAGACTTGTCATAAGGTCAGAGTAATGTTGGTTATAGAGAAGGCAGGATGAGAAATTTTGACAGTGAGAGAAAGGGAGTGAAAGAAAGAATTGAAAAATTGAGAGAGATGGGGAAACAGACCGGGAGAGAGAACGTGAAATAGCTAGAATGTTTGATTTGGGGGTGACAGGAAATAATTAAACTGAAGCAGCGTCACAGAGGGGAAAAAAATTCGAGTAACTAGCTGCTGCTGCATTGTAGCATGTGGGATCGTGCTGTGCACCAGTCTTCCCAATGCTATCATTGAAGGCAGTGAGTGTTTTAATCAGCTAACCCACCATCTCAAAGTTTTTCAAAGGGTCTGCCATGAAAACTCAGCTCATTGCTCGATATGTTTGTGTTTGTATGTTGCGAAGAGATTGTCTGTGTCACTGAGAGAAGGAAACCTGGGATCCTGCTGTGCTATCTTTCTGTGCTATCTTTCCTGCTTTGCCTTTCAGTTAATACTGTCTCTTTCCTCCCAAAGGATCTTGCCGGCCATTTGAAGATTCAAAGAGTGAAACTTTGGGATCAGGAAACCTTTGAACAAGAGCTTTCTCCAGGGGGGGACACGGTCCTGAGGCCTGAGGCCTAGTCGAGAGGTTGAAGCCTGTGGGAGCCCACGTGGGTTATGTGTTTATTTACCCTGAGGTTTCATCTCCTCTGGGGGACCCTGGGTTTTAGAGGCCTCTGGTTAACTGTCTCCAATTAGATTATGGCCCTGTCATGTTTAAAACAGGTTTGAAACCTGGGGTTGAAGTAACCAGTTCCTATGAGTCTAACAGCACACAGAAACAGACCCTTTGGTCCAACCAGTCCATACTAACCATAATCCCAAACTAAACTAGTTCCATCAGCCTGTGCTTGGCCCATTTCCCTCCAAATATTTATTATTCATGCACTTATCCAAATGTCTTTTCAAGATTGTAACTGTACACTTATCCAGAACTTCCCTGGAAATTCATTCCACACACGAAACATTCTCTGTGGAAGAAAATTGACCCTCATGTCAAAGAGTCACAGAGATGTACAGTGTGGAAACAGACCCTTCGGCCCAACTCGTCCATGCCGACCAGATATCCTAATCTAATCTAGTTCCATTTGCCAGCACTTGGCCCATATCCCTCCAAACCCTTCCTATTCATATACACATCCAAATGCCTCTTAAATGTTGCAATTGTACCTCTGGCAGTTCATTCCATACACGTACCACCCTCTGTGTGAAAAAGTTGCCCCTTAACTCTCTTTTATATCTATCCCCTCTCACCCTAAACCTATGCCCTCTAGTTCTGGACTCCTCACCCCAGGGAAAAGACCTTGCCTATTTATCCTATCCATGCCTTTCATGATTTTATAAACCTCTATAAGGTCACGCCTCAGCTTCTGATGCTGTGAGGAAAACAGCCCCAGCCTGTTCAGCCTCTCCCTGTGGCTCAGACCCTCCAACCCTGGCAACATCCTTGTAGATCTTTTCTGAACCGTTTCAAGTCTCACAACATCTTTCCGATAGGAAGGAGACCAGAATTGCACACAATATTCCAACAGTGGCCTAACCAATGCCCTGTACAGCCGTAACATGACCTCGCAACTCCATACTCAATACTCTGACCAATAAAGGAAAGCATACCAAACGCCTTCTTCACTATCCTATCTACCTGCGACTCAATTTTCAAGGAGCTATGAACCTGCACTCCAAGGTCTCTTTGTTCAGCAACACTCCCTAGGACCTTACCATTAAGTGTATAAGTCCTGCTAAGATTTGCTTTCCCAAAATGCAGCACCTCACATTTATCTGAATTAAACTCCATCTGCCTCTTCTCAGCCCATTGGCCCATCTGGTCCAGATCCTGTTGTAATCTGAGGTAACCCTCTTCGCTGTCCACTACACCTCCAATTTTGGTGTCATCTGCAAACTTACTAACTGTACCTCTTATGCTCGCATCCAAATCATTTATGTAAATGACAAAAAGTAGAGGGCCCAGCACCGATCCTTGTGGCACTCCACTGGTCACAGGCCCCCAGTCTGAAAAACAACCCTCCACCACCACTCTCTGTTTTCTACCTTTGAGCCAGTTCTGTATCCAAATGGCTAGTTCTCCCTGTATTCTGTGAGATCTAACCTTGCTCATCAGTCTCCCATGGGGAACCCTGTCGAACGCCTTACTGAAGTCCATATAGATCACATCTACCGCTCTGCCCTCATCAATCCTCTTTGGTACTTCTTCAAAAACCCCAATCAAGTTTGTGAGACATGATTTCCCACGCACAAAGCCATGGTGACTATCCCGAATCAGTCCTTGCCTTTCCAAATACACCTACTCTTTTGAACTTTGGTGTGCAGGTCATTTGGTCCAAATGATTTATCCACGTTCAGACCTTGCAGTTTTTCTAGCAGTTTCTCCTTGGGGTGATGGCCACCATACTCACCTCTGCCCCTCGACTGTCTTGAATGTTTGGATATTACTCATGTCTTCCACCCTGAAGACTGACGCAAAGTACCCATTCAATTCCTCAGCCATTTCTTTGTTCCTCATTACTACTTTGCCAGCGCCATTTCTCGTCGACCCAAAGTCCGCTTTTGCTTCTCTTTTACCCTTTATATATCAAAAGAAACACTTGCAATCATCTTTTATGTTACTAGCTTGCTTCCCCACACGATTAATATTTTCCCTCCTTATTTCTTTTTTCGTGGTATATCACATCTGCTGCTTGTCCCTTATGTATTATGTTAGTACATCCTTCAGTAGGTTCGTCAGACATGTTCACCCTTTCAGAAATCCATGTCAGCTTTGCTCTGACATCATGACTTTTACTAAATATATTCCTTACCTTAGCCACAGTTGAGCCATTTCCCCTGGCGTGCTCTTTCACCCAAAAGGTGTGTAGACTTTTGTACATATTAATCCTTATACGTTAACCACTACCTATCCAACGTCATGCCTTTGAATGGAATGTTGGCATTTGTTGCGAAAGGAATAGAAAATAAAAGTAGGGAGACTTTTCTGCAACTTTACAAGGTATCAGTGAGATTGCACCTGGAGAATTGTTCACGGGCGTGGACACCTTGCTTAAGGAGGGATACCGGGGCTTTGGAGGCAGTAGACTGGAGTTTCATGAGATTGATTCCAGAGATGAGGGGATATGAAGAGATATGTGTGAAGTGGAGGTACCAGGTTATGATCCAACAAGTTTATTTGAAATCACTAGGTTTCGGATCACTCCTCCTTCGTCAGGTGTTAGTGAATATGTAGAATTTTAGACAAATACTACCGAGAGTTTAGAAGAATGAGGCGAAATCTGTTAAGGTACAGAAGGTTCTAAAGGGGGACTGATATTGTGGACTGAAAGAGGATGTATCATCTTATGGGGCAATCTGGAATGAGAGGGCACAGCTTTCGAAATAAAGAGTAGCCAATTAAATAAAAAAGATGAGGAGAATTTACTGCTTCTCATCTGTGGAATTCACTCCCCCTGAGTGCGGTGGATGCTGGAACATTAAGGAAGTTTAAAGAGGAGATCAACTTTTAACGAGGAACTGGTTAAAGGGTTACGGAGAGTGGACAGACAAGTGGAGTAGAGGTCACAATGTAATCACCGATGGTTGTGTTGAATATCGGAGCAGCTTCATGAGGTTGAATGACCTATCTGTACTCCTAGTTCCCATGAGGGTACCCATTCTATCACAGCCCGCTCACCCCTCGTAACTCATACTTTCACACTGTCCTTTGTTTCAATATAAGATCCCAGATTCAGATGGGACTGGTTCACTTTCTATCCCAATGAAGCGTTCAATCATGTTTTGGTCACCTTTTGCTGAAAGGTCTGTCACATGAAGATTATTGGTAAACCCCTTCTCTTTGCACAAAACCCAATATCGGTAAAGTGTTTCCCTCATTAGTTCATCAGAATACTTGTTTATAACCCATATTTTACACATTTCACATGTACACCCACTGCAGTCTTATTCCCAATGTGCTTCGTTCAGTGTGTATTTGGATTAAAATGATCACTGGTTCCTGCAGTTCCCTTGTTGCATGAATCTCTAATTTCCTGCTTCATGCCACCCTGCCTTCCCAATTCTGCTTGGCCACCTGGAGATAACTCCGACTAATATTTTCCATCTCGTGTTGCTTCTGAGCTCTGCTCAGGCTGATTCCACAACTGGATTCCTTGTGCCAATACCTTTTCTCGCTCTTGCACTGATTTCATCTTTGACTTACAACATGCCCCCATCGCCTTTTCCTTTTTATCTGTGCTTCCCAAGGATTGAATTCTTTTGGATATACAGCTCCCAGCCTTGCTCATCTTGCAGCCCTGCCTCAATGATCCAATTCCAGTTTTTTCCGCTGGTATTTCATCAATCTTCCATGCACTCAGTCTTTTCGACATTCCCACACATTGCTATACACTATCCCTTGTCTATATGGTATCTTTGCACATTCCTTTGTACTATGGCTCTATTTGCTGTTCGCCATTGCGTCGACTGCCTTCCCCTTTTTATTTTCTGCTTTTCTATCATCAATGTCCAACGTTATTTCCCTTGTTCCTGTTTTCAAACTCACGTTCCCACCCACCTTAATCCTCCAGCTAGCCTGCAACGTGCTGTCGTTAGTATGATAGAAACAGTTCCATTTTCAATAGTGCTGATTGCCAGCAGCGAAGATACACAGCTTCTCCAGAGTGAATGCTGGCATTAAGTTACAAAGTGAAAAGGGTATATAACATAAAGGGAGTGTGGCTAAAACGATACAATGCACTGGTCAAAGCAAATGTGGAATAGCATAAACAGGTTTGGTATTCTTACCTTCGGATAGATACACTGGCACTGTAGGCAGGCCAGAGGACATTCACTAGGAAGATACCAGCTATAGGGGAATTGTATGAGGAGGAGTGGTTGATGAGTTTGGGCCCGTACCCGTTGGAATATAGAAGAATAAGAGGCAGACTTAGTGAAATATAAAAGATTCTGAGGGGACTTGACAGGAGAGATGTGGATAAACGGTATCCCCCATGTGGGAGAGATTCCAGGGTCAGAGGGCACCATCTCAGTATAAGGGATCACACAGAGCTGAGGAGTAATTTCGTTTCTCGCAGGGGAATGAATCCGTGGAATTCTTTGCCACGGAGTTTGGGTCATTAAGTGTGTTCCAGGCTGAGACAGACAGATTTTTAATCAGGAAGGGAATCAAGATTTAGTGGGAAATTGGAAAGAAAGTCGAGTTGAGGAATATCAGATCAGCTGCAATCTCATTGAATGGCAGAGTAAACTTGATGGGCTGAATGGCCTACCTCTGTTCCCATGTCTAATGTTCTTATAGCAATGTCTGTCAGGTATTAGATCGGTAAAAGTGAAGGGAACCTGTTTAGCAATTTACGCCTCCCTCGCATTATTGTAATCAGTAATTGCTCTGTAATATCTGGGACTTTCAGTTCAGCTCAGCCTAGTAACATTGCCCATGCTCCTGCCCATTTTCAGCCTTTTATTTAAATCAGTCCCACGGTTCCCTCAAGTAGGGAGATTGGTCACCTGAAGTTGGCATTTTCGGGAGTTGATGTGCCAAATGGGTCTGAGCACCATAGTTCCTTTCAGACTAATACAGCTCTCCCACAATGAAAAAAAAGTTTAGTGCAGTTCCACAGACAAAGGGAACTGCTGAATTAATGCCAATTCCCAAACCTTTACCGTCTTTTCTCATCTATACAATATCTCAAATTGGAATAGGACTTCATCAATAATAGGAATTGAAATCAAATCTGAACGTATTGCAGTCCCCAATTCCAATACATTACCTCAGACAAACCCAGGATCTAAAGCCACCACTGCATTATAATCCAACACTGATTTTCATACCAACACATCTGTATAGTGACACTGACTCTGGGTCGAATAAAGCTCCTCAAATTGATTTCCTTTCTGAAATCGAGCTCAAGTGAATAAACCTTTAACTGGTGTATCGTCTCACACTCATGCAGCACCCCATGAGAACACAGATCCACAATCAAATAAAGCACTTGAAATGTTAAAAATCATCTCAGCTGATTACTGTTGTAAATGAATACTGCGTCTCTCTTCAAAGCAACACTTCAAAAACTGTAATTTATAGAGAACCTACCGATATAACAAGACCATTCAGATGGATACAACTGATGGGTCCTGAACTGAAACTAACTATGAAAGTGATCTCTCAATCCAGTCCATTATGTTTACAGAGTGCTCAAACTAACAAGTCGAAAAATTACATTTAAAGTAACCGTTACAAAGGCAGTGCGGGTGATGCAGCTGTCTCTGTGATATCCGTACTGAACCAAGGCACTATTGTGCTGTTTGTCAGAACAGGCAAAAGCGAAACCAACCCCCCGCCCGTCCCAAGCTTTTCAATGTTTAATTGATCATAGTCACTTACCCGGGATGCCAATGTTTGCAAGTTCAGGGTAATATATTTTCACAAACTTAATAAATAATACAAGTATTTTCCTTTTGTCAGAGCCCCTTCGTGTTGCAGGAGTTTGCTGCTACTTACGTTCTGAGGTGAAACAGTCCCAGTTTATACCCTTTAGCATGTCCACCGGGTCACCAAGGTCACAACATCTGAAGAAGGGTCACTGCACTCTCTGTGTAAACGTTGTATTCTCGGGCTGTCTCTCTGTTTTGTGTAGGTTGACCTATGCTTCAATTACTTTGTCCGAACTGCCAACCCTGTTCCAGAAGCGACCGTATCTGGTAAATGTGATTTGCAGGTGTTGAAGGGGAGGTTGTACAGAATATTGAATTTGGCACAATTAAGAAAAGGAATCAATTTGAGGGGCTTTATTAAGCCAAGCGTCAGCGGCGCTCTGCATTGGTGTGAAAAACAGCATTGGTGGTTTTAGATGTTGTGTTAGTCTGTGGCTATATTAGAATTGGTTGGGAGTCACCAATATTAGTCATAATGCAAGAATATTTATCTTCTCAGACATCGCTGTGGCCTTGCTTCAAGAGAGGACCAAAAGGATCTGTTGAAGCAAACAAACATTTCTTTAGCTGAAATGTTGGACAGAGGATGAAGGGCTGGGAGCACTCCAGGGCTTCATAGTTTATGTATTAGTGGGCAAGAGTCCAAGGAAGATTAGATTAGATTAGATTAGATTAGATTAGATTAGATTAGATTAGATTAGATTAGATTAGATTAGATTACTTACAGTGTGGAAACAGGCCCTTCGGCCCAACAAGTCCACACCGACCCGCCGAAGCGTACCCACCCAGACCCATTCCCCTACATACACCCCTGCAACTAACACTACGGGCAATTTAGCATGGCCAATTCACCTAACCTGCACATCTTTGGAATGTGGGAGGAAACCGGAGCACCCGGAGGAAACCCACACAGACACGGGGAGAATGTGCAAACTCCACACAGTCAGTCGCCTGAGGTGGGAATTGAACCCAGGTCTCTGGCGCTGTGAGGCAGCAGTGCTAACCACTGTGCCACCATGCCGCCCGGTGAGTCACAGGTCCCACAGACTCACAGATCTCCTCCAAGAATAGGGCACAGTGGCAGTTCTCAAACATCAATCCAGCTGTATTGGGAAGTAAAAGTTCATGAGGTTTGCACCAACTGTCCAGCCAGCCAACTGAAAAAAAAGACCCAAGGAATTCCAGTTTCCGTGACAACGCACATTTTTATAAGCTTGGATGTTGAAGATAGAGTCTCCAACCTTACTCCCATGACATGACCTGTTATTGAAAATGTTATTAAGCTCAAGAGAGTTCAGGAAAAAAAATGCCCAGGATGTTGCAGGGAACGGAGGGTTCGAGTTGTAAGGAGAGGCTTGGATAGGTTTGGAGTTTGTTCACTGCAGAGTTTTATAAAATCATGAGGGATGTGGGAAAGACGAACGGCAGCTGTCTGTTCCTTCGGGCTGGTGGGCATATTTTTATGGTGAGAGGAGAAAGACTTAAAAACGACCTGAAGGGCAATGTATTTTCACACATTGTGAGGTTCGTGTGTGGGATGATTGTCCAGGGGAATTGGTGGATGTCGATTCAGTTCCAACATTTTAAAGACATTTGGATAAGCACATAAATAGGAAATGTTTGGAGTGGTATGGTGAGACTAGTCTGATTTGGGATTATGGTGAGACTAGTCTGATTTGGGATTATGGTCGGCACAGACTGGTTGGACCAAAGGGTGCTGTATGACTCTATGAGTGGGTGGTCAGGGGTCTTTCCCTCCCCATGAGCCCGCTGTCCACGGGTGTAGGAAGGATGAGGAAGTTGATCCTCTAACAATTCGATCACGTCATTTCTTGTCCTCCTGTAATGACAAAGCGCTAACGATGCTGGAGACGTCAAAGGAAATCAGAGCGAGCTGGATGAACTGCTGAAAGCATCTTTAAGAGAGGCAGAGAGACAGTACGATTCAATATGATCCTTCCTCAGCGTCAAACTCGCACTAGGACTTAAATACGGGGAATCAAAGACAAGGAGCTAGCCCATGTCACCGACACAAATGCAACACAAAACAGATCATCATTTAGACTGTTCGAACCCAGTTCAATCCCATGACCAAGGGTCTTCTAGCCAACTGATATTGCTAATATGCCACGGCGCTTAACATCACAGCTAAAGCTTTGGAAGTTTCTTTTCTTTTAATTGAAGAACAAACATAGCAATATCCAATTCTTAACGCTGCAAGTCCTGTCTGGTCGTGCAGTGATCACTGGGGCTAGGAATGTAGACGGGATTAGCAATTTGCAGACATAGGTTCCAATCACAGCCAGTGGCATGATTTTCAATTTAGCAAAAGATAGGATGAAAACGTTAGCCGCATGGTAACTATTGGCGCAAAAACCCTGTCTCGTTCACAAATATCCCTCTAGGGAAGAAAATATGCCGCCTCCATCCACTGAAGGTGACATTTGTGTTACGACACGAGGTAAACTTTCCTACTTAATTTCAAACCAGCAACACAGAAACGATTTCTCCCGTGCAGTAAACTGTAAAATATCGAGTGGCCAAGAACTATGTAAAGTAAAAATTAACTTTATTTCTTAAAGTGCAAGAGAGAACAATTAAATAGCCACTATTTACAATTTCTTTCTCTATCCTATCTTTCAGCTTCCCTTGTGTAATACTGGTACGATAAAACTCCCAATTAAGATGTGCAAAACGACTCTTCGTATCTCAATACCAGACAAGTGTAGGTTCTTGTGTTCGGATCTTCCTGTGTCTTCTTTTCACCTTGTTAGGAATTATTGTGTCACAGTTCACTAATCGAAAAGGTACCATTTGAGAGTGTTTTTCAAGCAGTCTGTTACATGCTAAGACTTAGCAGTTCTCCTCTCAACTGTGCAATTTTCCCCTGGTCTCAAACCCCAGAGCATTGGATTGTATCGTTGGTTTTTAAGCTTGTCAATATACTCAATTCGAACTTGATTAGAAATTGGTATTTTCTTCCCGGTATAATTTAAACTGATTGGTCGAATTCGAATTTGCTTTTTTTTTTATCTCCAGGCAATGAAGTAATTGAGTGGTTCAAGCCAGTGTTTCGTCGTTGACTTATTGACAACACTTTGTGCAGTGTCCGGTAGTTCTCCTTCCTTTAACTCTCTTAAAAGTACACCCACATCTTCATTACTTATGACTCAACACCAACAGTAAAATGGTTCACTCTTAACTGCTTTCTGATATGGCCTGAGGGAACCTCTCGGTTGCCTCCTCCCCAAGGCAAATAAGGATGCGTAATAGTTGCTGTCCCAGTCAATGGTACCCTCATTTCATGAATAAAATATACCCTTAATTAACCTTGTTGAATTGTAGCCTTGCCATTTATGGAATATCAAGTCAGCTCAAAATGATTTTGGTTGGTCTCTTTGCCAACCTGTGTACATGAGAACAAATTTTATTCATGGAGTTGGAATGGGATCATGGAGTCACTGAGGAGAAAGTGAGGACTGCAGATGCTGGAGATCAGAGCTGAAAATGTGTTGCTGGAAAAGCGCAGCAGGGTCAGGCAGCATCCAAGGAGCAGGAGAATCGACGTTTCGGGCATAAGCCTGAAGAAGGGCTCATGCCCGAAACGTCGATTCTCCTGTTCCCTGGATGCTGCCTGACCTGCTGCGCTTTTCCAGCAACATATTTTCAGCATCATGGAGTCACTCCAAGTGATGGAGGTCATTCAACACATTGAGTCCACATTGGCTCTCTGGCAAGCAGTCCAGTCAGTGTCAATGACCCACTCCATACACATAGCCTGGCCACATTATTTCATTCAGCACCTCTGCAAAATCGTACAGGAACATTTCATGATTGCTGCTTTTCCATCTCACATGAAGGCAACACGCCTCATTCACTGCAATTATTCACCCTGCGATCTCCCCACAAGTATTCCTCAAAATCTTACATCAGTACTACTTCATCCTGTTATGATTTTCAAACGATAATAGTGTTATCTATATAGCCTCATAACCTTGAGAACTGCTTTTCAAATCTCTGCTGAAGCTTTTCACATCAAGATATAAAAGAAATTTCAGCCACTTCAACCAAACCTTGCAGCTGAAGTGTCTCCCTGCTGGGACGAGACCTGAGTGCAGCTCCTGTCGCTGAAAGCGAGCATTCAGATGTAGCAGGGAGTGAAGTGGGAAAATGGTATGCTGGCCTCAATAGCAAGAGGGTTGTAGTGCAGGAGCAGAGATGAATTGGTGTAATGGTACCTTGATGAGGATGTTCCTGGAATACCAAGTGCAGTTTTGATCTCCTTTCTGAGGAAGGGTGTTCTCGTGCAGGAGGGGAATGCCACAAACATTTACCAGACTGGATTGGTCAGGATTGCATTGACTGGATTTTCGATGATTTGATACAGAATTCAGAAAAAAATCCAAGAAATTCTGCCAGGACCAGACATGACGAACACTGGATGATGGAGGACTCCAGAAGTAGGTGGTCACTGTCTAAGGAGACGGAGAATGTGATTGAGGGCTGAGATGAGGGTGGCGTATCAGTGGATATCTCTGCCACACAAGGTGAATACGTTCATGATATTTTCCTTCGGGCTAAAGGGATCTAAGCGCATGGAGGAGAAATTGGGAGATGGGGATTAAGTTGGATGATGATTCAACATGAGGTTGAATGGTATGTGATAATGCTGCTCCTTTAACAAGGTTGTGTTGTCATTGATCTTTCTCTAAAGGGGTCTTAAAGGCAGATGTTCCGATATGTCTGGAAATATATCCTTGGGAAAGCTTTGGAGCCTTTCTCTTAAAACACATGGACAATGAAAGAGGAGGGGCTGGTTCTCCCAGTTCAGGGTTTGATTTGGTTTGGTTTTAGCAAGCAGTCTGTTTGTGGCTGCTGGTCCAAGAAACAGGTACATGTTGATTCTCCCTCTCTCCGACATCTCTCCTATAAGACCCTGTGTTTGATCTTACATTTGTTTGCCAAGAGGTTGGTTGTGGCGATATAGCAGGTATTTGGAACAGCATCATTATGTTGCAATCGAATCGATTGGGTTTTCTCATAGGTTAAGTTTTTTTTAAGATTAGATTCCCTACAGTGTGGAAACAGGCCCTTCGGCCCAACCAGTCCACACCCACCCTCCGAAGAGTACCCACCCAGACCCATTTCCCCTCTGACTAATTGACCTAATGTTAGGGGGTAATTCACCTGACCTGCACATCTTTGGAGTGCGGGAGGAAACCGGAGCACCCAGAGGAAACCCACGCAGACACGGGGAGAATGTGCAAACTCCACACAGACAGTCGCCCGGAGGCTGGAATCGAACCTGGGACCCTGGTGCTGTGAGGCAGCAGTGCTAACCACTGAGCCACTATTCTACATTCACTTCCCTTTTGTTCGTGATTCATTCAGTAGTCTGTTAATAAATTCTGTTTTGTTTAAACCCGAGTGGTTGGGCGAGCTGCGTCAGACCTGGAATATCCACTCGACCCCTGCTGGAAACAATTGCAAAGTTACCTTCTTGAAATGTTTCGAGAGGGTCTGGCCTGGTTCAAAATATATTGGGGGCTCATTGCGGGATATGGTCAATAGTTTCACTTTGGGATTAGGTTTGCTAGACATACATTTAGCGAGTGGTAGGTGTTAGTGCGTTTTTTTCCCAGGTGTTGTATTCAATTGGTTTAAACAGTGCTTGGTGTACTTGTGGGTGTTTCAGTGACTAAGCGATTTCTGGGGGTGAATGAAATTACCCTGAGGGTTTTACAAAAGCTGAACAAGAAAACGCCGCTAGAATTTAGGAGTCGACTGGAGTTGGAGTTACCGTCATCCGTAAGAAAATTACAGCAATACCTCAGCACTTAACTTTGCTGGAAGCCTCGTCAACATCGTTAGAGGTTTCTAAAATTCAATAGAAAATGAAGCAGCTTGTGTTAGAGGCAAAAGAAAAAGAAAGGGAGAAAGAAATGAAATTGAATCTTGATTAAAATCAGAGGACAGAAAAGAAAAACAAAAGGCCATCGCAGAAAAAAAAAGGAAAAAGAGAGAGAAAAGGAAACAGAAAGAAAGAGATGGGGTTTGACCTTCATGAATTGGCGCTTGTACAGGGAACGTCAGTTTAAAAGGATGGAGATGAAGGCTGAACGTGAGCGTAGGGAGGGAGAGAGTGAGGAGGAGCAAATCCATGGCAGGCAAAGGCTGGTGTGGATCTGTTTAAATATATTGAAACATCGCCTAAATCTGATGAGAAGGATGTCGAAGCCATTTGAAAAGGTATCTGAACAGAGGATGTGTCCAGTAATCATGTGGGTTTTGTTGATCCACACAAAGCTGGTAAGTAGCGTTGGTGAGGTATTTGCATCGCTATCGGGGGAAGTCATCTGGGCGGATCAGGAGGTGAGTAAAGCCATCTTAAGTATATCCAAGCTTGTGTTAGATGACTACAGAAGGCATTTCAGGAATCTAAGGAGGGATCCTGGTCAAACCCTACTTTGAGTTTGAAAGGATCAAACATACTAATTGCAATAGGTGGGTAAGGGCATTAAAAATAGAGCAAACCGATGACGCCGTTAAAGAGACGACTATCTTTGAGGAGTTCAAAACTGCACTTCCTGAGTTACTGAGAACTTGTGTGGAAGAGCGGAGAGTTGAAACGGTGAAATCAGCAGCTGATGATAATTAATTGGCTCATAAATCAAAGTTTGCTTTCCATGATTAATTTCAATCCACGAGGAATATAAACTGGGGAACACATGGTAAGGGAAAATCACATCTCGGATGAACGTCATAACTTACCACCGGATAAAAAGGAATCCCTGGAAGGGAAGAGAGAAGTCAAAAAGCGCCATTGTTTTCACTGCAAAATAATAGGCCATGTGAAATCACAGTATTAGATTAGATTAGATTAGATTAGATTAGATTACAGTGTGGAAACAGGCCCTTCGGCCCAACAAGTCCACACCGACCCGCCGAAGCGAAACCCACCCATACCCCTACATTTACCCCTTACCTAACACTACGGGCAATTTAGCATGGCCAATTCACCTGACCCTGCACATCTTTGGACTGTGGGAGGAAACCGGAGCACCCGGAGGAAACCCACGCAGACACGGGGAGAACGTGCAAACTCCACACAGTCAGTCGCCTGAGGCGGGAATTGAACCCGGGTCTCTGGCGCTGTGAGGCAGCAGTGCTAACCACTGTGCCACTGTGCCCTAACCACTGTGCCACCGTGCCCTAACCACTGTGCCACCGTGCCCTAACCACTGTGCCACCGTGCCCTAACCACTGTGCCACCGGTGGGTAAGAAAAAGCACTGGGAAACCAAGTGTGGGAAAACAGGATCAGCCAGTGAATTTTGTTGGAGTGGGAATGTAAAGCACAGTAGAGGCTGAAAATTTGCACCAGACAGTACAACCTGGTTGGTGGCTGATTCAGGAGGAAATGCCAGATGTTTTTAAACCGTATACTTGTGAAGGTAAAGTTTACTCACTCAGGCCAGGAGCAGCAGGTTACAATAATAAGAGATTCAGGATCCTCTCGATGAATGACGCTGAAGGATGAGGAGATATGTACCTCTGAAGGACTGTTGACAGAAACTGTGCTAGTAACAGGAATTCATGATGAGACAAGAAACGTCGATTTATGTGCTGATGTTAGAGTGTCCAGTGAAAGTGGAACAATCATGATACGAGACAAACACGCATCTCCAGGAATACGTGTTAGCGAATTAGCTGCTTCATAGTTAGGAGTGCTGCCTACTGTGGTTGAAAAGCCAGTGGAAAATCAAGCAACTGGGATATTGCAGGACACATGTCCTGGGATATTTCCCGACTGTGTGGTAACGAGGTCACAATGACAACATTTGAAACAGGGGAGAACAAAGATTATAGAGAAGGAAGTTGAAGTGGACTTATCACAGACGCTGTTGGATCAGATGATTGAAACAAAACTGGAGCAAATGGATGACAAAAAAAACCTCTTTTGCTCTGAGAAATTGACTGAGTAACAGCGGAAAGAGGAACATTTGAAGCAATTGTATCAAAAGGCGTACATGGAAGTCGAATCCAAATGTATCCTTGATTGCTACTAACTTAAAAACGAGGTCTTAATGAGGAAATGAAGACCACCAAATATTGAGGCAGATGAGAAATAGGCAGAAGTCCATCAAATCACATTAACAGTTGGTTACAGAAAGGAGGTGTTGCGGGTGTTGTGAAGATGTGGATGTAGTGTACCTTTAAAACTGAGCAGTGACAGCACCAAGTGTTCTCAATAAGATACAATGAAACATATGGTCCAGCTACTGGGGTAGCTGGGGTAGTTGGTTGCCTGGAGACAAAACAAAACAGATTTGAATTAGGCCTATCATTTGAAATTATACCCTGAAAAATACCAAACTCCAATCCAGTTTGATTTTTTTTATATTGACAATCTTAAAACCCAATGACACAATCTGATGCTTTGAGGGTATAAGAATGGGGAAACTGAACAGTTGAGAGGAGAACTGCCAAGCTACAAGCATGTAAGCGCACTTCCTGAAAAATAGCTCTCTTAAAGGTACCTTTATCGATCACTAACCTGTGAAACAGAATCCCCAAGGAGAAATAAAAAGACAGGAATACAGAGGAGAACCGAAAGGTACCTGTTTTTGAGTTGAGAAGTTTTATTTTGTAAATCGTATTTGGGAATTTTATCAGAGGAGCATTGTGGAAGGGGAATGTAAAAGGCAGATTCGCGGAAGGAGTTGTAAATAGTTGTTAGTTAATTATTCTCTCTTATACTTTAAGAAATAAAGTTGTTAATTTTTACTTTAAATAGTTCTTGGCCTCTTGAATTTTTGCAGATTACTGCACTGGATAAATATTTTCTGTTTTGCTGCTTTAAATTATGTAGGAGTTTTTTTTCCCCTTGTCGTAAGAGCTTGTGGGCTTGGGTGAGTGATGTGAACTGATTTAGACAGATTTGAATGCATTTGTGGGTACCAAAGATCCGAGCAGATTTAAACACTTGAAGGTGAGTGTCCGAGATCGTTAAATAAAACGTAGGTGAGACAATTTGTGTAATTTCGGCGACTTGTAGTTGATTAAACGAAAAGTCAGAGAAATGGCTCTTAAAATTGCAAAAGAGGTTCTGGGATTTGAAGATGATTCTCAAATTTGCCAAGAAAGTTTAGAAGGAAAGGAAAAGGTGATAATTTTAGCATTAGCCAATAAGTTAGGTTTGGGTTTAACCAAGGAAAAAAGTAAAGCTGAAATTATCAGGGAATTACTCAAACATGTAGGTGTGTCGGAGAGGCAGACAAGTACTGTAGTGGTGGAAAAACTTAAATTACAATTGAAGAAAATGGAGTTAGAAGATAAACAAAGGGAGAGAGAAAGGGAAAGAGAGAGAAGAAATAGTAAGAGGGAGAGAGAATAGGGAGGGAGAAATGGAGAGAAGAGAGGGAGAGAGAGGAAAGAGAGGGAGAGAAGATTCTTAACTGAGTAAAGAGAGAGAGAGAAAAGAAAGGCAGAGAGAGAGACAAAAGAAAGAGAGATGGTTCTTAGCTGAGTAAAGAGAGAGAGAATTTGAACTTGAGTAGTTGAGATTTAGTCAGCAAAGTCAAGTTAACAGAATGGAGATTAAAAGAGAAGGTAGTGATACATATAATTATGTCAAAACTCTGCCACATTTTGATGTGAAAGATCTTTAAGCCTTCTTTATTTCATTTGAAAAATTGGTGAGGCAGATGGAGTGATCCGAGGTTTTATGGGTAATGTCAGTTCAGACTAAACTGGTAGGCAGAGCTCGTGAGGTATTTGTCGCACTGTCAGATGAGGGGTCATGACATTATGAAGAGGTTAAACAGGCTATTTTAAGTGTTAATGGATTGGTACCAGAAGCACATAGATAGCGATTCAGAAACACAAAGAAGGAACGAGGTCAGACTTACGTTGAGTTCAAAAGAATTAAACATAGTCATTTTGATCGATGGTTGCGTGGTTTGAAAATAGATAACTCCTTCTGGTGCTAAGAGAGATTGTTCTCCTGGAGAAGTTTAAAAACACACACTTCCAGAGATGGTAAGAAGATGGTGGAGGAAAAAGGTTCAGGAAGTGAGAAGGGCAGCAGAATTAGCAAATGAGTACATGTTGGTGCATAAACCAAGCCTCTCTCCGGAATTTATTCATGTGAGGGATGGAAGTTGGGAGAACGGCAGCAACTGGACAGGCCATTGACCCATCTGATCAAGATCCTGTTGTACTCTGTCCACCGCACCTCCAGTTTTGGTGACATCTGCAACTTACTAACTATATCTCCTATTTTCACATCCAAATCATTTATATAAATGAAGGAAGGCAGTGGACCCAGCAGCGATCCTTGTGGCACTCCACTGGTCACAGGCCTCCAGTCTGACAAGCCACCCTCCACACCCACCCTGTGACTTCTACCTCGATCACTCGCTCTCTGTTTTTTTCCCTCTCTCTCTGTCTGTGCATGCTCTTCTCTCATTCTCGCCCTGGATATTTCTCTCTCTCGCTCTCTCTCTCTCTCTCTCCCCCCCTCCTCCTTCCCTGGCCATCTCTGTCTCTCCTTGGGATTTGTCTCCATGTCAATCCATCGCTCTCTCTTTTTGCTGTTCTGCACCCTTTGTCTGTCCCTTTCTCTGTCTCTCCCTGTCGGTTCTCTCTCTCTCTCTCTGTCCTTGTGTCTCCCCGCACCAGGTATATTTTATTCCGTCTGTCTTTAATTCTGCTCCTGCCTTGTTCTCTCACTGGGCTTTTATTCTCTCTCTCTCTCTCTTTCTCTCTCTCCCCGCCTCTCTCTCTCCCTCTCTCTGTGTCTCTCCCTCTCTCTCTCCCTCCCCGTCTCTGTCTCTGTCTCTCTCTTTCTCTCGACGCCGACCTCAAGATGTTCCCTCTCTGTGACTGTCTCTCTTTCTCAGTCCCTGATCTTATTTGCATTATCGTCCACCCTCCTTAACTCTCCTGCTCCCCCTTCTCCCTTTCCCTCTCCCTCACTCTCTGTCCACTCGCTTCCCCTGACCGTCTCCCTATCTTCCTGACCCTGAGTTGGATTTGGACTCAGAAAACCTGTGGTGTGGCACAAACAGTCGAATGGCCGGTCAGTCTCTGCACATACTCTCTGCGTCCCCACCCGTCCATCCCAGAGCGAGGGGAGGGCGTAGTGAGTGAGGGTGGGGGGAATTGTACTCAATGGAGATGCAGAGGGGGCCTTTATTCATTGCTGGGGGCATGGTTAGAGGAGGAAATGTGTTGCTGGAAAAGCGCAGCAGGTCAGGCAGCATCTAGGGAACAGGAGAATCGACGTTTCGGGCATTAGCCCTTCTTCAGGAATCATCCTGAAGAAGGGCTAATGCCCGAAACGTCGATTCTCCTGTTCCCTAGATGCTGCCTGACCTGCTGCGCTTTTCCAGCAACACATTTCCATCTCTGATCTCCAGCATCTGCAGACCTCACTTTCTCCTCATGGTTAGAGGAGACAGCTTTGTGTGTGGGGGGGGGACGAAGCTGCACAGGGTGGGACAATTGGATCGGAGATTGTGGGTGGCGGGGGTCTGGAAAATGTTGGGGGCTGGTTGCAAATTGTCAGTGGTGTCCCAAATTAGCAGGGGGCAGGGGAGTTACGGGGGAGTGAGCAGTAAATGTAGGGGCAGCAGAAAATTGGGGGGTTTTGGGGTGTGGAAAGGTAAATAAATGGGGATGGGCTGGAAAATCAGTTGGGAGTGGGGTGTGGGGAAGAGATTTAACATGGAGGAGGGGTATGGGAATTGTGGTAAGGAACATAACTGAGTGCTGAAGGAGGGGCACAATATTGGGGAGGAGGTGGGAACTTGATCGGGGGAGTTTTACAAAAACCCATGTCTCAGGGGTGGCGGGGGGGCAGTGGGTGCCTGGGATCTTGCTGTGCACTGAGGCAGTCTCTCAAAAGGCCAGTGAGTCTTTGCATGTGATTGCTGTGTCCCCGATTTAAAAAGTCTGCATGGTGGGAGGGGGTGATCATGAAGGAATAATATGGGGGGGGGGGGGGTGCAGTTAAGGTAAAGCTGCATGAGGGGGTGCGAGCGGCAGTTAGATTGGGGGCAATATACAGTGGGCAAAATATATGGGGGAACCTCAATATTTGGTGGGGAAAGGGCAAAAGAGACGGGTGAGTCAGGAATCAGGTAATGTAAAATATGGAGGGGGGTGCAAAAATATGGGGGTTATCAAATTGTTGAGGGGTTGTCAGATAATGGGGGCAGGAGCAAAATGTGTGCGGGGTGCAGGAAATGGATGGGGAGTCACAAAATGAGGGCAGTTATGTTGTCATACACCCTGCCCCCATTTTTGACCCCCACTCTTGCCAGACTCAGGTCAGTCCAAATCGGAGAGGGGAAAAGATTGTGTGGACAGGGGTAATGCCAAATTGGGGACAGACGGAACATCCAATGGGCAGGGGAGGACAACAGGCCAGTGTCTGCACACGCTCACTGTGTGAGGCCAGAGTGGGCTATCAGGGAGGAGTGGCCTCTGTCTATAAGAACACCCCCATTTCTGTCAGCTGTGAGCAGAGTTTGAGACCCTGTCATTTGGAGTCAACGTTTCCCTCAGTGAGCTGCCCCCAGCCGTGTTTGTGACGTGATGCAGCTGCTGAATGAAATGTTGGAGAATGCCAGCAAGGGGGAAGCTTCCATTCCCAAGGGGAAACATGGTGCAGATGACTCTCAACACCTTACCCTTCGGAGGGATTGGTAAGTCTTCCTCTTGTGAGTCAGTACCACACATCAGAGTGGGAAAAACCCAGTCTCCAAACACGGCCTGTATCCCTCACTCACTCACTCACTCACTCACTCACTCACACAAACTCACTCACTGGCGCGCACACACACACACACACTCACTGTCACTCACATACACACATGCTCACTGTCTCACACACACGCTCACTGACGCACACACAAACACACGTCGTCAGTGGCACACACACACATCTGCTCACTGTCACTCACATACACACACTCACATACACACACATACTCACTGTCTCACACACACACACATGCTGACTGTCACTCACATACCGATATGCTCAGTGAGCCTCTTCCACACACACACTCGCTGTTCCACACACACATGATCACTGTCTCACACGCACATGCTCACTGTCTTTCTCTCTCTCCCTGTCACACACACATGCACTCACTCTTTGACACAAACATGCTCACTGTCATTCACACACACACATGCTCAGTGTCACACGCGCACACACACATGCTCAGTATCACTCATACACATGCACACTCAGACACACAGGCATGTGCTTGCTGTCACACACGTGCTTACTGACAAACACGTGTGCTAACTCTTGCACACACATGCTCACTGTCTCACACTCACACATGTGCTCGCTGTCTCACACACACACCCACACTGTCACACACGCCACACGTGCTCACTGTCACTGACACACACGTGATCACTGTCGCATGCAGGCACATATTTTCTCACACTGTGCGTGTGTGTGTGTTTGTGTGAGAGAGAGCGAATGTGTGTGAGAGAGTGTCATAGAAAGGATTTGAGGACATAAGGCCAATTTCACTACACCTTCTGCAGTTGGCAATTCTTTGGAATGTAAGTGAGAGAGAATTGATAAGTTCTGATGTGGGCGAACAAGCCCCGGGCACGTTTATCTCCCTCTGCTCCCATCTCAGGGAAAGCATCATAAGAGATTGGACAAAGCTACCCTGTGTCTCCAAAATCATTGTTTGAGAAGTAATTTGAGAAACAACTGAGTTACCAACGAGATTCACAGGAGCTGATGCTTTGTGGGGGGGGGGGGTGGAGGAAAACCTTCTGCCTTTGCAGTGACACAGGGAGGCCAGCAGAGGGTGGCATTGTAATACTTTAAACTCAAGAAGGGCCGAAAGGCCGACTCAGACTTTGATTAATCACAATTTGGAGGTGCCGGGGCAGGACCAGGGTGCACAAAGTTAAAAATCATTCAACACCAGGTTATGGTCCAACAGGTTTATTTGGAAACATTAGCTTTTGAGCTGCTGCCTCTTCATCAGGTGGCTGTGGAACATGACCATTCGACACAGAATTTATAGCAAAAGGGTTGCAGTGTCACGGAGTTGCAATGATATATTAAACAACCTCAGTTAAAAATCACGCAACGCCACGTTACAGTTCTTAAACAAATTTAGATTAAGTCTTTCATCTTTTAGAATGGATATGGTGATTTAGGTTTTAATATGTAAATCCCAGGATTACATTCTCAAGGTGGCATCAACTAATCTAATAATAGGTGTCATCTCAGCTCAGACAATGCGTGAAGGTAAAGTCTGTACCAATGTTGAATCAGTTCTTTTTCTTAAGTGCAGCGTACAGAATCTTACATGGATTTATGCTGTTCTTGTGCAAAATAAAATGTAATTCTGCAAATAAATTCACCCCATAAACTTATATGTGTGCATGTGCATGAGAGACAGTGTATGTGTGTGTGTGTGTCTGTGAGTGTGTGCGTGTTAGTGCGAGTGCATGTGAGAGAATGTGTGCATGTGTGTGTGTAAGCTTGGTCAAGTATGTGTCATAGTGTGATGGGGTATAAGCCCGTGAGAAGGTGCATGCGTGGGGTAGGGCTTCGGAGCCCATAACCCATCCACACTGTCTACTTTCCTTTGCCTTCATTTTCTCTTTTCTCTCTTCTTTGCTTTTAATTTGTTGACCTAACTGCTTGGTTTGGGTTGGGGTGGGGCGGGGGTGGTGTCACAGCAATGGCATCGGGGGTGGTGAGTAGACCCAGCAGCCCAGTCATGACTAGACCCAGCAGACCAGACATGAGTATGCCCAGCAGCCCAGACTCGACTTGACCCAGCAGTCCAGACTCAAGTAAGCTTGGCAGCCCAGACACGAGTGGGCCCGGCAGCCAAGGATTGAGTAGGCCCAGCATCCCAGTTAGGGCCGACAGCCCAGACTCTATTAGGCCCAGCACCCCAGACTTGAATGGTCCAACAGCCCAGACTCGAGTAGGCCCGGTAGTCCCGACAAGAGGACGCCAGACAGCCAAGATACGAGTAGGACCAGCAGCCCAGATGCGAGGAGGCCCAGCAGCCCACTTAGGGTGACAGATTCAAGCCGGCAGTGGAGTCAAAGTCCAGTGAGGACACAGTGTGGTGAAAACATCGGTGGAGGTGCGATGGTGCTGAGGAGCGGTGACTTTTGTTTCAGCAGCGACAACGAACAGAAACCAGGCCTGACCACAGCCCGTGACGCAGCACGAAACAAGAAGGATTACAAAGCTCAACACGTTTTTGTTATTTCTTCACTCTTCTGCCTTTGTTTATCTGTGTTTTAAGATGGAGCAGGAGGGCAGCGATAACATACCACACTTTTCCACGGTAATCTGGTAACTAGATATATCCAACAATAAATAAATTAGATCACATTGATTCACAAATGCACAAATGTATGAAATAGGAGCCTGAGTATACCGTTGCCAACACACCTGCTCCACCTTTTGATAAGTTCATGGCTTTTCAGTTTGTGTTTCAAGTTCCACATTCCCAATTTCCCTGCTTTTCCATTGTTGTAAAGAATCGATCTACCTTCTTTCGAAGAATTTTCAGTGAGACTCCCTCAACTCCACCAGCTCCTTCAGATGAGAATTCCAAACGTACACAATCCTCAGAGTAAATTATACTAAACTTTTATGAGGGTACATCCTAATTTTAGAACCCTGCCTGTCCACAATCTGGACTACCCCACAAAAGGAAACACCCGTTCCTCATCAAATCTGATTAGGATCCTATGTGCCGTAAGTGATTTGAGGCATTTCATCTCTGCTCAGAGCCAATGGGACTTGCACCAGCACCATTACTTCCCCAGGCAGTTTCTTCCACACGTGAACCACTCTCAGCGTGAAAACATTGCCCCTCATGCTTTCCTAAAATCTGTCTTCCTCCACCTTAAAAGATGTCTTTCAACCTCAACGGAAAAATTCAATTACCATCAACTTTATCTCTACGTGTCATTATTTTACAAACTTCGATCAGATTGCCTGGCAAATTACTATGTTCTTATGGAAAAAAAGTCCCAACCTATCCGAACTTTCTTTAAAAAATTAAACCCTCCACATTCAGTAACATCCTGGTAAATCTCTTCTGAACCCTCACCAGCTTAAAACTATCCTTTCTATAACTGGGCGACACAGTACTCCAGAACAGGTCTAACCAACGTCCTGTACAACTTTGACATCACGTACCAGCTCTGCACTCCAAGGACAGACCAGAAAAAGCAAGCATACCAAACATCTTTTTAACCACCCTGCCCATATGTCACGCAAACTTCAAAGAATTATGTAGTTGCACTCCGAGTTCCCTTTGTTCTATAACACTACCCAAGGTCCTATCATTAACTGAGTCAGCCTTATCCTTGTTCGTTGAAACATCTCGCATTTATCCAGATTGAACTCCACCTGCCATCTGTCAGCCCATTTCACTGATGCGGTTTTGGTTTTGGAGGTCAATTCAGGAATTGTCCACAAAGCAAGTCCTGCAATAAATCGATATTTTCGACAAATTTTAATCAGACTGACCACTCTGAGATGCCAACAGCTTGCTTCTTGCCCCTATGGTGATTGTAGGGGACTGAACGTGAAGTGGGATTTAGATCTCATGTTTCAAACCCTTCAACCTGTACCACAATTTAAAGATTTGTTTGAAGGGATATGAAATTGCATTCGTCAGCTGTTCCCTGAATCTAACCTGGACCACAGCGTAAATGCATGTGTTGGTGCAGGAGCTGAGCAGTTGCAGCATCTTGGCTGTGCGGTCTGTGATTAAGCAAGGGTCTGTGTAGGAGTGGTAATACCGGATGTTTCTAATTCGTGCATAAATATTGTACACAACCTGGGTCACCCACAACAGTGCAAAACTGCCCGATATACTGAAGAGCAAAATGATGGACTTTTGCCGGTTTTCCATCTCTGCATCCTTTTGTTTCTCTCCAGTTCTTTGGCCATGGAGACTCCTACGGATTTGACTGCTCACTAAAATGCGCCTGACAGTCAGAACATTGAACAGCAGGATCAGAAAGAATGGAACACAAGGGGTTAAAATGTAGTTAATCATTTCGTATGCTGCCCATGCAGGGGAACTGAAGAAACTTGGCTTACGGGCACAAAGCCATGGCATATTGTTAATGATGTATTGTGACTCATATATAAAGTACTGGGGTAAAGACTCCAGGCAGCCGAGGACACTCACAGTTCCCAGAAATGTTGCTGCAGTTTTCTCAGTGCAAATCTTTGTTTTCAGCTTCTCATAGCAAATGGCCACAAATCGATCAGCGGTGAATGTGACTGTGAGCCAGACAGAAATTACTGTGGCTGCTGATCCCAGGGTAATAATAAAACTACACAGAGGAAAAAGGTTCAGGAAAGAAAGTGGAAAATAAATTCGAACAGCACACCTCAACATGGCATCAAAGACCACGACAAAGAGATCGGCCGCCGCCATTCCAACCAGATAATGCGTGATACACTTGGAGAGACCACAATTCCCTCGGGACAGGATGACAATCGCCACTAGATTAACTGTGAGGGAACAGAGTGAAATTGAATTGAATGTTGACTAATCATGTCCTGAGTCAAGGAACAAGGTGACACAACCTGAGGCAAATTCCCATGTTTGTTGTTGCATGATAGGTGTAAACTGAAATATTGAGTGTTTTCCTTCAAATACATTCTTAAATCACAATTACCAATATATGGGAATGCATAACGTAAGTGACTAAAGTAATAAATGGAGGTTTATCGAACACCATCAAGAGTAAAATGGTGAAGGAACAGATATGATTGCAGCATTTCATAATTAGAAAAGGTTATTGTATAAAACACACAGTGATAAATAATGACACTTAAGCAGCACAGTTAATATCAATTCGCGTGAGGAACACTTGAGAGACCAGCTTACCAGCAACACCAATGGCTGAAATGAGAGGAAAGAAAATATCTTCGATTTTCCATATAACTGGATATGCCATTTCTGGGATTAGCAGCAATTTCTGTTGTTCTGGGATCGCACATTCCTCGTAGGAATGGTGAACTGTTCCATTCCAGTTGATCCTGATTTATGCAGAGCATCAGCCTGTATTTATGTAGTAACACCTGACACCGGTATTACTGATGCTAGCTTGAACAAACGCATTACATCATCAGCTCTGACTCTGATGTGAGTACAATGGTGGTCAAAACACAAGCACCTTGAAATTCAGGGATCTATCTTAGTTCCACTGTGATGCAATGCAGGTGAAAAGTGCATGCAGAAAAGGCTGATCCCACACATAATGAACAGGTTCATTTACAGTTTCCCTACAAACCACTTTCCTTTTTCTTCCAGTCAAATTAATTGTTCCTCCTCTGCAAGGAAGACTGAATGCAGGGTCAATCCTTATAAATTCGATTTGAGGAAGTGAGAAAGAGATTGAGGAGGGTAGTGCAGTGGATGTTACCTACCTGGGCTTTGGTAAGGCATTTGACAAGGTCCCACATGGCAAACTGGTCAAGAAGCTGAAAGCCTATGGCATACAGGGAAATGTGATGCATTGGGTCCAATGTTGGCTCAGTTACAGGGCACAAAAAGTAACGAGCAACGGCTGGCCTTGCGAATGCTTGGCAGAGTGGAAAGTGTTCCAAAGCGTTCAGTATTGGGTTTCAAACAGAATTTAACAGCATCTTCCAAATGTTTGTAATTATGTTCCGCCAGAAGCATAAATTCTTGTATCTTTACGCAGTGTGTGTGTGAGAGAAAGAGCACTTGTGACTTTATATCATGTGGTTTTATGACACGTGATGGGGTTGGCTTCAAGGCGGAAAGATGAGAGGATAAATTCGAGAACGGTTTGGAATTAAAAAGGAAATGGTGGTTCAGATAATCAATTGATTCCATAACAAGTCCGATACTTGTTGCAGATTGGAAGTTTCTGCAACCACTTTCAATAATGGGGTTACTAGGACCAAGTTCAGAGGGCAGTTCAAGATCATGCTGAGATATTCAGTGAACCTGGCAGTTATATTAATTCAGTGATAAGAAAAACTGAGCTCTACCCAGAGCTCCGTTCAATTGTGTCGTGTTCAGTGTTGTTCCTGAGATCTCCCAGGATCTCAGCATATATTATGCGTGATACTGCTTGTTGACTAACCTGTGAACTGTTCAGATTTACAGGTTAGCTGCAGGTTTGGAAGGACAGAGCTCTCAGCCCACGTGGCAAATATTTGCTGGTGCTCTGCAGCCAGACAGAAACAGCTAGTAGATGAAAAGCTGATCAAGTGGGAATGATCAGAATTGGGTTACAACTTAGAGGCTGTGGAATCCAGTTTTCCTGACCTATTCGCATGACATTAACATTTGAAAGCTGCTTTGACTATTCTCTCGCACTGCTGTTGGAGGTTATACCAACATTTTCTAGATCTTTCTTTCAAGACCAACTTCAAAAGAAATAATATAATATAATGGGCGGAACAGTGGCACAGTGCCTCATGGCGCCAGGGACCTGGGTTCAATTCCGGCCTCGGGCGATTGTCTGTGTGGAGTTTGCACATTCTCCCCGTGTCTGCGTGGGTTTCCTCCGGGTGCTCCGGTTTCCTCCTACAACCCAAAAAATGTGCAGGTCAGGTGAATGGGCCATGCTAAATTGCCCGTAGTGTTCAGTGAAGGCGTAAATGTAGGGGAATGGGTCTGGGTGGGTTGCTCTTTGGAGGGTCGGCGTGGACCTGTTGGGCCGAAGGGCCTATTTCTACACTGTAGGTAATCTAATCTAAATTCTATAGACAGAACTTTTCCCATTCCAAATTCAGCCTTCAAATTGGATATCTTCCAACAAGGGTTATCTCTGTTTTCAGAAGAAGTTCAACTATTTTTATCCGCAGCATCTTTTCTCTAGCAGTTTTTTTCTCAAACAAATACATTTTGAACTTTCCAATGAAATAAGATTTGAAAGTTGTGAGCCTGTGGTGATTTCCGACGACTCCTTGTATTAGTATTGATTTTAAGTGAGGGACGCTCTCATTGTGACTGGAATGGGAACTCTTTGTGGGTACAATGTCAATTTCACAGAGGGCACCTTGAGCTTCAATGGTGAAAACAAACTTGTTCATCCCTTCCTTAACTGTGCCTAAGGGTCCGAGTCATTTTCCCACCCTCTCCAGCTCTTGGGTGCCTCTATACACCGACATTACCTCACAACATAGAGCTGGAATGGTTGGAGAAACTCTGACAACTCCATTCTCAAGGCTGTTATCCTGCCTTGTCTTGCATAGAACATAGAGCATAGAGTGTAGAATGTAGAACATAGAGCATAAAATGCAAAGCACAGAGAACAGAAGTTAAAGCATAGAGCATAGAACAGACCATAGAACATAATGGATAAAACATAGAACATAGAGCATAGAGCGTAGAGCATAGAATGTAGAACATAGAGCATTGATCCTAGAACATTGGGCATAAATCATAGATCATAGTGCACAGAACGCAGAAAATAGAGCATAGAACATAGAGCACAGAGCACAGAACATAGAACGTAGAGCATAGAATGTAGAGCATAGAATATAGAGCACAGAACATAGAGCATAGAGCATAGGACATAGGGCATAGAGCATAGAACATACAGCATTAAACATAGAACATACAGCATAGAAGATAGAGCACAGAACACAGAACATAGATCATAGAGAATAGAACATAGAGCACAGAACATAGAGTAGAAATCATAGAACATAGAATATTAAGCACAGAACATAGAGCATAGAGAATAAATATAGAGCACACAGTGTAGAGAATAGAATTTAGAGCAAAGAACATAAAACATAGAGCATAGTTCATAGAGCATAGAACACAGAGCATAGAGAACAGAACATAGAGCATGGGAAATAGAGCACAATGGATTGAGCATAAAGTATTGCGTATAGAACATAGAGAATAGAGTGAAGAGCAAAGAGAACAGAACATAGAAGATAGGACATAGGGCATAGATGTAGAATATAGAGCATAAGCCATAGAGCACAGGGCATAGACCATAAAGCTTAGAGCATAGACAAGAGAGCAGGAAGCATAGAACATCGAGCCAAGAACATAGAAAATAGAACAGTACATTCAAGTTGAGCAAATCTCATCATCTGGCATTAAAGATTCACTCACCCGTTGCAATATTATTCTGGGCTGAAACTGATATTCCAAACTCAACGATTGAAATCATAAAGTTTATGAATTTTACCCTTTCGCCAGAGCTGTTACCTTAAAATAATTCCAACAGATGTTGTGCAGTGTTTTAAGGAAAGAAGAAATACGTTCTGGCATTTAACTCTCTTCAACTGATTTCCCATGACGACAACCAAGACCAAGCGGTAAACTGTTACCAGCCCTTTGTGTAGCTCATTCGCAGTAACCACCCAGTGGCGGGTTGTTCATTGATTCATTCATGGTTTGTGAGTGTTGGTGCCTAGGTCAGCATTTTATTCTCCATCTCTAGTTGCCCTTGAAAAGGTGGTGGTGGACTACTTTGTTGAACTGCAGCAGACCAAAACCTGTAGATCATCTCACTCACTTTCTTCCCTACCACCATTGGAAAGGGGTATTTGTGGTGTCTCCTCTCCAGTGAGCTATTGAATTGCCCACCACCATTCAGGATTGGATGTGCCAGGACTTAGATCTGATCTGTTGGCTGTGGGATCGCTTCAGCCCCGTATATCCCTTGCTGGTTATGCTGTTTGGCAGGTAGCCCTGTTTGGTCGCGTCACCAGGTTGACAACTGATTTCCTGGTGAACCCTGGTGCTGCTCCTGGCATGCCCTCCTGCATTGCCCCTTGAACCAGGGTTGATCCCCTGCTTGATGGTGATGGGTGAGTTGGGGGATATGCCAGGCCATGGGTTTGTGGATTGTGCTGGTTGTATATTACACAACCACTGATAATTCTTCGAAGGGACATTGAGTGAAAGCCTCCCAGAGCTTGAGCTCCGAGGAGAAAAATACACAAGTGACACAAGATGGCGTTTTGGCTGCTAATGATGGAAAACACACATGGACCAAATCAGAAAGGGGTTTCTGTTAGTTCAGAGGCTGAGGACACTTGAGGAATTCACATCTAGACAGAAAAGATTTATTCCCCCAATCAAATATAATGGCTCTCTCTCCCCTACATAATAAAAGTAAGATGTCTAAATACATCTAATGATTTACACTCCAGAACGAGCAGATAAAGTATACCATCAGGACGTTACGGAGACTGCTTCATCTCGTACATATTATTCAACTATCAGCCCTGTCAACCTGACTTTTTCCATTCAAGTCAGCATGGTTTTGACACGGTGGTTGGCATCTGGTGCCTCACAGCGCCAGGGACCAGAGTTCGATTCCAGCCTGGGCCGATGGTGTGTGTGGAGCTTTCAAATTCTTCCTGTGTCTGTGGGCGTGTCTGCTAGGGTGCTGTGGTTTCCTTTAACAGTCCAAATGTGTGCGGGTCAGATGGATTGTCCATTCTGCTGTGTCCCATGTTTTCCATGGAAGGGCAATCTAGATGTATTAGTCGTGTCATACAGGAGGTTGCAGGGGTGGGTAAGTGATGCTCTTCTGAGGTTCAGTACTGTGCTGATGGACAGAATGGCTGGAATGTCAACAAAAACAAATCTGGATCCCTAATGCCCTCCAAATCTGGATCCCTAATGCCCTCCATCGCCTTTTCCACTTTGGCCTATGTGAGACTCCTGACCTTCCGAAAGTGATTGACTTATTTTCTCACTACCCTCTTCAAGCTGCTCATTTCTATCAAACTGTTACTGTAAAGCTAAACTGGAATGAGACAAATCGTCACCCAATGTGTGTCTCAAAAGCAGAAAGTGTGAACACTTGCATGGCAGTGCCCTTTCCAATTGCATAATCACTGACAGAGTTGTCCCGCTGGACTGGCCGAGCAAGAAAGGAGTAGAGGTTTTGACAATGCTGTCACTTTGCTGACAAGATTATTTTTTTTTCCTTGGATGTTTTTATTAAGAGAGATCATAAAAGCAGAGGTGCCGAAATGTCTCGGGATGAGCCTTTGTTAGCCATGGTGGGGGAGGGGCCAGTTCTCCCAGTTCAGGTTCAATCTAGTTTGGTTTAGTTGCAGCAGAGAAGCTGCTGGAAGCAGGCACTGAAGTTGCTGTTGTTTAAAGGCTCCATGCTGCAGCAGATGATTCCCTGGCTGATCATTCTCTCTGAAATCTCACATTTTGCCGAGGCATGGGTTCACGGGATGTTACGTGAATTGAAGCAGTTCCTTCATTCAGCTGCTGTATCAAGTCAGTCAAATTTTCCAATCGCTAAGTTACTCTAAATTCCATTTTCTTTTGATCATGTCTCACCTGTAGTGAGTAAATAAATTTCGTTTTGCTTAAAGCCGTGTGGTTTGACGAGCTGCACCACACCTGGAATACCTTGCCTTTAATGTAAGAAAAAGTTAGGGTCTAGGGGATCTTCCTGAATTATTTTGTGGGGGTCTGGCCTGGTCCATAACAGGCTGGGGGTTCGTTCAGGATATTTCAGCACCTCTTCCTTCATGACCTCTCTTGAAATGAACCTAAGGACACAATAACCTTGTTAAAGTGACAAGGTCACAAGGTTGATAGATTCATGTAGTAAAACTGTCAGTCCCGTCAATCACCCATCCTTGTCACGTAGGAGAATGCGAACCTGACCAACCTACCGCTGGTGGTCATGGTACAGTGAGCTATACAGATGGGCCTGGGGCCTGGAATGGTTGTCATAGCAATGTAGGTTCAAGATGCAAGAATCCAATCGAGCTTTGACAGCATGGCCCATTGTAGCTTTTCTTTTACTCATTCAAAGGATGTGGAGGGTTGCCTGGGCGGGACAACATCTATCGCCTATCCCTTCTTGCCCGTGGGAGGGGGAGTATTTCAGAATCAACTGCATTGCTGTGGGTCTGGAGTCACATGGAGGCCAGCCCAGGTAAGGACGGTAGTTTCTTTCACTCAACGATTTTAAAAGCAGATGGGTCCTTCTGACAATCAGCAGCTTTTTCTGGTCATCAGAAACTTAAGATCAGATGTTTTCCCTGTAGATTGATTTTAAATGTCTTCATCTGCAAGATTCAAGCCCCCTGTGATCCCAGAATATTGCCTCCGTCGCTGGAATAATACTCCAATGACAGTAACAGAGGACTGTCACCTCCCCTCAATGTTGGGATGTTGAGATGAGGTTGTGGTGTCCATTCAACCCATCGAGTCCATACTGGCTCTGTGCAAAGCAATCCCATCAATCTTAATGACCCACTTCGTAACCATAGCTTGGCTGGTTTCTTTCCTTCAGGTCCTTCTGTAAAATCCTTAAGAAATGCTTCATGATTGCAGCTTTTACCATGCATGAAGTCAACAAGTTCCATTCATCACCAGTCATTACTCCGTGCGCTCCCCACATTTCTTTCTCAACCATTAAATCTGTGTCAGTTTGATCCTTACACTGTTGCTGAGGAGAATGGGTTTTGTTTCTCGACTCTCATAACCTTGTACACCACTTTCAAATCTCTGCTCGAGCTTCTTTATTTCGAGATAAACTATTGCAACCACTTCAACCGAAACTTCCAGATAACATCCCACCCGGCTGGGACAAGAGCTGGGTGTCTCTCCTACACTAGTCACTGAAGGTAAGCGTGCAGGTCCGGCAAGTGGTGAAGGAGGTGAATGGTAGGTTCACTTCAGACTCCGAGTGTTGGAGTACAGGTGTGAAGGCATCTTGCAGCAATTCTATGGGGCCTTGGTGAGGTCATTCCTGAAGGACCCTGTGCAGTTTTGCTCTCCTTTACTGAGGATGGGCGGGTTGGTGATGGAGACAGTGCAGCGAAGGATTCCCAGACTGATTCCTTGGATGACAGGATTGATGTCCGAAGAGATACCAGATTGGTTAGGGTTAGGTTCAGTTGAGTTTGGAAAAATGAACTGGGTTGGATTTCATAGAAGCCGAGAAATTCTAACATGACTAGACAGCGCAAACGCTGGAAGGATGTTCCTGATATTGGTGAATCTAGAAAAAGGGGATCACAGTCTTAAGACATGGGGTAGGCTGTTTAGCACAGACATGAGGAGATATGGCTTCATCTGGAGTCTGGGGAGCCTGTGGATTTCTCTGTCACCTGAGGCTGTGGAGTTGAAAACATTTCATGGAAGATTTATACAGAGTTCTCAGGGCTAAAGACATCAATGGGTATTGCCATTAAGCCGACCCCCTCGACATGTGTTAAGACAATAGCCTTGACCCTCAACTTTTCTTATTTTAAAGGCGAGTTACAGACATTTTCTTACAGATGCATTTTGATTGGCTAAACTACCAGAGTGAAAGAAAGAAAGCACACTTTATTCATCTGCTGAAATACAATGAGAGAATTTGAACATTGGAGTAATGTAACTCTATTGGAAAGCTTAGCAGAATGATAATTATTCTACAACTAAACAGTAACTCTTCTAATGCAGTAGTGCACATGCCTGGCAAAAGCAAACTGAATAAAATAGATTATCTCACATGCAGTTCTAGCAGTTCAGACAGCCTTGAGTGAGAGAGGTAATAACAGGAAGAGATGTACTGCAGCTTCAGAGACACCAGCAACAACTGCTGCTACTGAAAAACTAAAACCCTAATATACTGGTTCTGTGACAGCTTGACCGCACCCGTTCAGGCTGCTTCTATTGTTCCAACTTTAAACAACAAACCCCCCCACAACTGTTTATTCCAGTGATTCTGTGCAGCCTGCTTGAACTCTCTTGCCAAACCCTGCCTTCAAATAAATAACGGGACAAAATAAACCTCTCAAAGTACCATCACAATATGTGGGAGAAAGTGGGAACAGTTTACATCATTTGTGCAGTCTCTAAGTCCCAACTGGCCTCTCCCTGCTCCTGTTGCCAATGATTTATTGGAAATCCTGGTTGTTTAAATTTGAAATTTAAAGAGTTAAATTTATTTACCCTTTATACTTGTTCAATTAACAGAAAAAATACGAAGTCCATCGTGTCTCAGTCAGAAAGCCAACAGGTTAAGAATATCCACACACCACATCTCTGCACTGAGCACTTGTCAGGAAGAATTAAAACGATGAGCAGAGACGCTAATTCTGAAATTGGGCAGAGACCGAGTCACCAACTGACGTCTTGTCATGTTTCCGTGTACTCTGTTCAAATATTGTCCACAAATAATTTGGCAATCTCAAACTGACATGTTTAATCTCCTGGAAGCAAGCATTTTCTGGATCTTTCTTGGTAAATCTCCTCCAGAGAGAAACAATACAAGTATATGGACAAAGTATTTCTCATTCCAAATTCGGATTTCAAATTGAATGGCTTCCAAAGCCGTCTTCTCGATGTTGTGAGAACAAACTGAGTCATCTTTGTTCATAGCATCTTCCCTACAGCAGTTTAAAATAATACTTTTCAACTTTCCAATGAAATAAGAATTCAAAGTTTTGAACCTATGATGCTTTGGGACGACTCTCTGTTTTCGTACTGATTTCAGTTGAATGGGAAAGTTGCTGTGCTTGTAACTTGCAAAGGGAATCTTTGTGTGTGCAATACAACTTTCACAGAGGCTTCTTTCACTTCACTGAAGGAAAGGGGCTTGTTGATCTCTTCCGTGATTGTGCCCAAGGGTCCTCGTCAGTTCCCCACCCTTTTCAGCTCCTGAGTGAAATATGGTATCGGTTTTGCCTCACCCCACAGAGGTGGAAGATTTGGGGAAACACCAGGAACTGTATGCTCAAGGTTACCCGACTTGCCCTGCAGGTTAAAAACCCCCAGTTGCTGCCTGTTCATGGCGTTTGGAAACAGGCCCTTCGGCCCAACAAGTCCTCACCGACCCTTTGAAGAGTAACCCACCCAGACCACCATTCCCCTACCTGATATTTATCCCTGACTAATGCACTTAACACTATGGGCAATTGAGCATGGCATTGAGTTATCTTTCGAAAATTCCAATTTTCCTGATCTTTCTAGAACTCCAATGCACACCAACCAATAGTCTTAGAACATAGAATAGCACATTTAAGATGTGCAAATGTTATTATCGGGAATTGAAGATTCATTCACACATTTGGAAGTTTGTTCAATTCCAAACACAATAAACCAATTATAAATTTTGTGAAATTTATTCGGCTTTCCTTAAACTAACATTATACTAACATGCGTTTAAGTGAAAGAGTAAAAAGGTTCTGATGCTTAACTTAATTTCCTTTCTTCAATTGGTTTCACACGCCACCAACCAATTCCAATATGTAATTTCTACCAAGCCCATCAGAACATAATTTCACATAAATGTTCCTTCGTCTAAAATTCACTCGTTCAATGAGTGTCATTAGTTGGGATTCTCTTTATTGCCCATCCCTAGTTGTTCTGGAGAAGGTGGTAGTGAGCTATCTGCTTGAGCCACTGCAGTGCACCTGCTGTAGGTTGACTCATTCCCTGGGTGAAGATATTTCTCTCCTTCCATCATTGAGAATGTGGGCATTTGTAGAGCCTCGTCTTAAAGTGAATTGTTGAATTTTTCTCCACTATTTCTGACTGGGTGGGTCACCTGATTTTCAAATATTCCTGGTGCTGCTCTTGGCATGGCCTCCTGCACACTGCGTTGGAACAGGTTTGATCGCTGGCTTGATGCGAATTGTTGAGTGGGGAATATGCCAGGCCGTGAGGGTGCAACGTGTGGGCACTGATAGTTCCTTAAAGGGACATCAGTTTAAACCTCCACAGACCTCCTTGATATCCAGGGTGGAAAACACACATACAACATCAGTTAACTTTCTGCAGTCAATGGTCATCAACAAATATGAACCGGTGCACACAGGGTTTACAGTTAGTTCAGAGACTGGAGGACAGCTGGGAAATTAACATTGAAACAGAAAGTAGCTATTAACTCAATTTATTAACACAAAAGCCTCTCTCTTTCTCTGTCATTTGAATGGGATGTCTAACTGATTTTACATGCAATAATTCACATTCCAGAACAAGCAGATATAGTACACTGTCATGACAACTAATTGTTTGAATTCCCACATGATTAACTATAATTCAACAATCAATCTTATTATCCTGGCTTCTTTTGACCACAGCTGCCTCACAGCCACAGGAACCTGGTTTGGTTCCAGCCTCAGGTGACTGTCTGTGTGGAGTTTGCACATTCTCCCATTGTCTGTGTGGGTTTCCTCCCAGTGCTTCGGTTTCCCCCAACAGTTGAAACATGTGCAAGTTAGAGTGGATTGGTCATGGTAACCGCAGGATTATGCAGATGGGTGAGATGCTGTTCTGAGTGTCAGTACAGACTGGATTGGCTGAATGACCTCCATGTGTAACCGAGGGATTCTATCAGCCCAACCTATATGCAATGACGCTCAGAGCTTGTAGCTGTTGCGCTAGCTGATTTTCAACCACCCAACGGATCGTGACTATAGCCTGGAGGTTCACACAATCAATTCGCTCACTCCTACCCTTGGATGTCGTGTGGGTGCAGTGGAATGATGACATGAGTTCACTCAAAAGCCAGAGTCCACTTGCAGCATGAGAAGGCTCAGTGCCTCCATCTCTGTTCCTCTCTGTCTCTCAGTCAGCTGAAGGTCATAATGAGTGCACATTTATTGGATTCACCTTCAACATTGCCCTCCCCCACCGTCCCCAAGGCTTGTTGTGTTGGACAGTGGGCAATGCGAGCCGGGTCGGATATCATTCACTTCCTTTAATTGTCGTAACTCCAGAGACAACGCCCAGAGGCTGCTTGCTCAGCAGAATCCGGCCTCCATGTGGACAGCTTCTTTGCGAAAACTGCTTCCTCCAGACAGTCCGAGTTGGCACGGCTGGGATTTTGTTCCAACTGCGACGCCTCCCCCACGAAACCTTAAGAGGCCCAAAACGCACACGGAAACCACCATCAGAAGACCATTTTGGGACTAGGAATGCTTCCCCAGCCTTCTTCCCCTCGAACATTTTCCCCATCCCCTGCTTGCAATGCCAAGTGTGTTGTAATTTGTTTTCTGACCAAGTGAATTGTTAGCTTAAAATTAGCTCACGGGCTCTTTCATGCCCCATCGAAATGATGACAAGAAGACGCGGGCACTTCAACCTGAAGCAAATTTATTAGTTGAATCTATGTAATATATGTCAGAGACATGTGCTAACTAATGAGTGAATCATTTCTATTAAACCACAGAGCATACCCAGTACCATATCCAAACCAATGAGTCCCACACACTGCCTTCTGTTCACTGGAGGTTTTTTGGAGCTCTCTCTCTCTCAGATTACACGGCACCAGCCCCACAGTGAGGCATCCCAGAAGTGGGACAAAGTACCTGATACTCATGCATTCCGAATCTAAGATGACGTGTTGAATTTACATGTCATAATGACGGCAGCACTTTCCCAACCTTTAACTTGGACTGAGAAACCAATCCAGGTGGACCCAGGTACCCTCACCGCTCTGTCTACCTGTGAGTCCACTTTCAGAGAACTGTGCAGTTGAACTCCAAGGTCTCTCTGTTCCAGTTCAAATAGGCATATCAGTGCCGTGTGATCACCTCCCAGTCAATACAGTTTGACTCTGCGTCACTCTTGTTTTAATATGCCTTCTCCGTTCCTGCGCATTGTTCCTTGCCATAACAATCCTCAATGCTCTGGTTTGAAGATATCATCGTTAACCTTCACATTACGGCTCCCTTCAAGCCACTCATCACGGTGAAATTTATCAGTGTTCCTTCAGTCTCACTGCGAGATACTGGAACTCCCTCCTTGACAGCACTATGTGGGAGCCCCTACACCACAGGGAGTGCAGCAGTTCAAGAAGGGAGCTCATCTCCACTTTCTAATGGGGCAACTTGGTATGAGCAATAAATACTACAGCAGGCACTGATGCCCGTGTCCCAGGGCTGAATAAAATAAAGCTGGAATTGAAAGAAGATGTCAGGTGGAAAGAGAGAACGAAAGAGGTCTGTGACTGGTAGGGTGTCTCAGGGGTTGGTGCTGGGCCCATTGCTGTTTGTTATCTATATCAATGATTTGGATGAGAATGTACAAGGGCATGATTAGCTAGTTTGCAGATGACACTAAAATAGGCGGTGTCATGGAGAGTGAGAAAGGGTATCAGAAATTGCAGCAGGACCTTGATCAGCTGGGTAAGTCAGCCGAGAAATGGTAAATGTAGTTTAATATGGATAAGTGTGACGTCTTGCATTTTGGAAATTCAAATCAAGGCAGAAGTTTCCTGGTGAATGATGTGGCCATCGGAGTGTAGTGGGACAAAGGGACCTTGGGGTGCTGGCACACAGCTTCTGAAAGTGGCGTCACATGTAGACAAGACAGTGAGGAAGGCTTTTGGCACACTGGCCTTCACCAGTCAGGGCACTGAGTATAGAAGTTGGGAAGTAATGTTACAATTGTACAGGACATTGGTGAGGCCACACTTGGATTATTGTGTTCAGTTATGGTCATCTTGTCATAGGAAAGATGTTATTAAACTGGAAAGAGTGCAGAAGAAATTTACAAGGATGTCGCCTGGACTAAATGGTCTGAGTTATAGCAACAGTTTGGACAAGCTAGGACTTTTTTCTCTAGAGCGTAGGAGGCTGAGGGGGAATCTGGTAGAGGAATATAAGATCATCAGAGACATGGATATGGTGAATGCACTCAGTCTTTTTCCTCAGGATGGGAATCAAGGATGAGAGGGCATCAGTTTAAGGTGATGGGAAACCAATAAAATGGAACCTTTACACATGGAGTACGTTTATGGAATGAGCTGCCAGTGGAAGTAGTTGAGGTGGGTACATTAACAACATTTAAAGGCCATTTGGATAAATGCATGGACAGCAGAGGTTCAGATGGATATGGGCCAAGTGCAGGGAAATGGGTTTAGCGCAGATGGACATTTTGGTTGGCATGGACTAGTTTGGGCCGAAGGCCCTGTCTCCGTGCTATAGGACTCTACAACAACAGTTTGAGACATCAAAGGAGACAATTGGAGAAAGTGAAAATTAATGGAAAGAGGAAAATGAGGAAGGGATTGGGAAAGGGAGACCGTGAAACTGCTGGATTGATATGAAAAGCACATCTGATTCCCATTGCTCTTCAAGGTGGGATATCCCATCTCCTTTCCCAGTTTGCGCCGTGTGTGCCTCCAGACGCCCAACAAAATGATTAACTCGTTTTCTTACTGCCCCCTTCAAACTGCAATGGAAACGTTAAACAGGAATAAAATCAAATCCTCACCTGGTGTTGGCCCAAAGACCGGAAACGGTGAATACTTACCTCGCGCCGCCCTCCTCACTTGTACAATCACCGGCAGGGTTTTCTCGTTGGATTGCTCATGCAACAGCCCGACGTAGTCAGACTGAGTCACATGTTACAGGCAATGTGCCAGGTTCCTTCAACCCAATCCTGGCAAATCCTTTAACACCAGCCTGATAAACCCACCACTGGTGGACACGGCAGTGTGGTGTACAAGAGGGAGTTCACAACATTGACTCCAGAATGCATGAGGTCATAGAGTTTTGGCATCACGATCCACTGTATCTTTTCTTCATTCAGAGGATATGGATGCTGCTGGGGCAGGATAGCATTTATTGCCCATCCCGACTTGGTCAGGGACAGATAAGAGCTGATTGAATTGGTATCATCTGGACTCACTTGTAGTTCAGACTTGGTCAGGACAGTGGTCTCCTTTGCTGATGACATTGGAGCAACAAATGGCCTCTCCCAACAACCAGCAACAGTTTTGTGGGGGATCAGAATCTGAACGGCACTTTTTTATTGTAAAAGATTGAATTCAAGTTTATGTCGAGACACTATGCAGTTCGACATAAACTCTACATAATCAAAGAATGGGAGGTGATAAATGCATATCATACCACCAATTGATTGAGTAGGATTCCTCTGTTCGTAACATTTTATAAATTCCATACTTCTTTGCAAAACATCTCACTCAGCAACAGCATACGATGACTTCTTATGGGAAGCAACAGCCATGACTTACAGCCATGTACAATTCATTCACATAGCAGACAATTTAGAAACACTTACTTTGCATCATTCTTAAGACATATAGCTTTAGCATGCACTCGCTCTTAAATTATCCAGTTGTATTGTTTCTTGTTCTTATTATCGGTTTGTAAGGGCCAGTTAACTGTGTTGTATGTATAGCCAACCTGTAGCTATTAAACAATATTTACGTGTTTGTATAAAGTTTTGATAATCTGTTTTGAAGATATCAAGGGATAGTGCATCGTGTTGGGCTTCAAAATGCTATCTTCAAACCAGACCATTGAGGGTCAATCATTAAGGATTAATTGCTTACCAAGAAGCAGTGGAAGGATACATGAAAATAGGCCTGTTGTGAAAGATAGGAGAAAGTGAGGACTCCAACTGTTGGAGATCAGAGTCCAGAGCGTAGTGCTGGAATAGCACAGCAGGTCAGGCAGCTTATGACAGAAACGTCGATTCTCTCCTGCTCCTCGGATGCTACCTGATCTGCTATGCTTTTCCTCTGTTGTGAAAGATGGTCTGTTTTGACTGGGAGGTGTCTATGTGACACTCAATCATCAATGAAAACTGTCTTGTTGTGTCGTTGCACGGAGTCACCTGGATTTGTTTCTGGAGGTGGGAAAAATGCTGCCATCAGTATGAAATGGAGATTCAGCATGTAATCTTAGATACCGAATAATATTACTATCAAGCACTTTGCCCCACTCATGGGGCTCCTCATCATTTGCGAGACAAGCGCCATGTACTCTGAGATTCACACGTTTGTGTGCGAGTGTGTGGGTCGATAGTGTGGCGCTGGAAAAGCACAGCAGGTCGGCAGCATCCGAGGAGCAGGCGGATCGACGTTTTGGGCATCAGCCCTTCATCAAGACTCTTCGGATGCTGCCTGACCTGCTGTGCTTTTCCAGCATCACACTCTCAACTCTGATCTCCAGCATCTGCAATCTTCACTTTCACCGACATGTGTGCGTGTACATATATGTAATAGATTCTCTCATTAGTGTGCACATGTCCTAATATATTAAGAAGATTAAGCTGATAAATTTGCTTCACACTGAAGTGCATGTATATTCTTAGAATCATTTTGATCAGACCTTAAATAACTCATTTGGTATTTTTCAGCCAAAGAATGCAGGAACTTACAGTGGGTGGCATACTCATGTATTTGCTGCACTTGTCCTTCTAACTGGAATTTATCAAGAATTTTCAAGGTGCTGTCTAAGAAGGCACTTTTGTTATTTGGCTAGTCCAAAAATTTCAATGTTGTTCCTTGGATGTGGGCACAGATCGTTCAGCCAACAATTCTTGCCCATTTCTAATTGCCCCGTCGAATTGTTGCGATGGGTCTAGAGGCATCAAACTACCATTAATGAGATTCTTCCTAAGAGCCCCTTGATGATAAAAGGGTTCAGTACCATTGAGAGAAGACGATTAGAGATGGGAGCAGAAGTTGGCTTTTTTTTTTCATGAGGTGAGGAGCTGACACAAATGAGGAATTGAAGACACAGGGCAGTACAGTCATATTTTTATTGAATGTTGGAACAGGAATAGAGGGATACTGCATGTATTCGTTGGGTTCTCTGCTCTAATGATACCATTGATCACTCTTTCTCTGTCTGCCATCAAGAAGCAAAACTGACACAGTAGCAACATCAATCATGATCACAGAATTCTTACTGGACCCAGTGGCAAACTGATTGAAAGGCCAATATTATATCAGCGTTCGAGAAATGAGAGAGGGATATGTTTGTATTGCATTCGACCGCGCTGCGAGAGAGCACACAAAGCATTTTAAATCATTTAATATTCAATGAATAGTTCAGGAAAACTGGTTTCTGCAGGGTCGGCACGGCAATTCAATTCAAACCTCTTTCTCACTTCATCAGCTTTACATCTGGACACTGCTCATGTCTGGCTACATAGTCCAAGTGAAATGACTTTTGTAGATCACATCATCAAGCTTTTCCACAACGGACTGCCAGCAGCTGAACTGTCAGTCTAAACACTTCTCAGGAGCGGCAGGAAACAGTGTCTCACACACACATATATTTTGAGATCCTGGGACATGTTGGGACCAACCATGAACAGGATACAGCTGAATATAGCTCTGGAGAGAGCTCAGTTTTTTTTTTAACTACTTAATTAATTTGGTGATCAGCTTCCCTGGATATTTCAGCATGGTCCTGAACTGCTCTCTGAACTTCGTATTAGTCACTCCATAGATAAAAGTGTTTGTACAAGAACTTAAAATCTGCAGCATGTATCCGACTTGTTCAAAGATAATGAGAGAATCGGTGTAATCTGCAAAGTTAGCCTCGGTGATGTTATAATATAAGAATTCCGCAACTGTGGTCAACCACAAGAGTGTGAAACTGCCAGAAACAGCAAACAGCAAGATCACAGACTTCCTTCTGCTCACCATTTCTGGGTCTGTGTGATACCCTCCTTTGCTCTGGCCCCTCAGTCCCTTACGGACACGGCTGCTCACTAGAATATGTCTGATGGTCAGAACATTGAGCAGCAAAATTAAAGTGAAGGGAAGTAATGGAGTTAGAACTGAATCAAACCAGTCAAATATCACCCACCCAAGATCAGTAAAGTAGTTTTCTTTTGTAAAGCAGTCCCATGGTACATTGTCAATGATCTCACCATGTTGTAAGGTAAAGTAGAAAGGAAGGCTTTTTAGACCGAACAGTAGAGAGGTTGTTGTAATCACCACCACTGCAGTTTTCTCAGTACAATATTTTCTTTTCAGCTTCTGGCTGCAAATGGCAACAAAGCGATCGAAGGTGAAAGTGACTGTAAACCAAACTGAAGTGTTTGTAGATATATGACTGAAGACGATAATAATACTGCACACAGGAGTCATATCGAGGAAGGAACCCCGGAAGTAATAATAACTGATCCGATACAATACAACCTCATTGATTACAACCAGTAGATCTGCTGTCGCCATGGCTACCAGGTATCGACTGATGCAAACAGAGAGCCCACACTTTCCTTGGGACAAGATCACAATCGCCAGTAAATTAACTACATAGTTGAGAAGGAGAAACAGGGAGAGGAAATTACTGATAAACAACTCATTCTCCATGCTTGAGAACAGAGAATAAAAACAGTACTGTATATGATATCAGCATTCTTAGCCCTGCAGAATGCAGTAGCATAATATTGTTGGATATTCCTGAGGGAAAAGGGATTTTAAGTGTGTCCTGAGCCTGGAGTAAGTGAGTCCCACTGTCCCGTCATCAATGTGAATGGCTGCAGCATGTAGCAGCTTGTTTAGACCTAACGTTTTGCAACGTTGATGTTGAGGACCTGCCTATGTTAGCCCCTTCAAAACATTGTTCTGCCTTTTCCTACAATTCCTGCTTTTATACGTATTCCTGTCGGTTCCACTTCTCAAATACCTGGTAAAATCCTTTTGATCTTTCATATGGACCTTCATATGTTTCCACAATTGCATAAGCAAAAACGAAATCTCTTCTTTGTTCCCCTCAATTTTGTTGTCAATAAACATTATTTTAAATTGTCAGCACAAACATTATCAGCTGTTCTGCTTTCTACTAAATGTTAATGAGCAACAGTGTATCCTATCTCCTGCATGAGATTTGTCATTTATTTCAAGAGGGTTGAAATGTAAAAGCAGAGAGGTTCTGCTATGATTATACGAAGGTCTGGTTAGACCCCATTTAGAATACTGTGTCCAGTTTTGGGTCCCATACATCAGGAAGGACATACTGGTACTGGAGCATGTCCAGCGGAGATTCACATGGATGATCCCTGGGTTGGTTAGTAAAACATACAATGAACAGCTGATGATGTTCTAATTGCATTCGTTACAGTTCAAAAGGTTGAGGGGGCATCCAATAAAAAACATAAAACATGATGCATGGCTTATAAAGGATGGACGCTGGGAAATTGTGTCAGGTAGGGATACAAGGACTCATGTGCACAGTCTTAGAATTAGAGGGTGTCAATTTAGAATGGAAATGCGGAGACATTTCTTCAGACAGAGAGTGGTGGGCTGTGAAATTCACTGCCACGGAGCCCCGTGGAGGCTGGGAACATTACATGTCTTCAAGGCAGAGATTGGTAAATTCTTAATCTCGCAAGGGATACAGGAAGAGTGCGGGTAAGTGATATTGAAATGCCCATCAGCCATGATTGAATTGCGGAGTGGACTCGATGGGCCGAATGGCCTTACTTCCATTCCTATGTCTTCTGGCCTGATGGTCTTAAGGGAAAGGCACCAGTTTTGTTTCCTTTTATGAATTCAACTCGTTATTTAATCATCATTTCCTCTTTAATTCCATGCACTTTTACTAACAATTTAAGCATCACATAAATTATTTCCTTTCCAATGGAATACTTTTGCAGGTAGTTATGAAGTATTTCCTTAAAATCTGCCATAAATTATCGACTCTATTTTCCTATTAACCTGTTTCCAGGACCATTTAGCCAACTCATTCCCTACATCCTTTTCAGTTACCATCATTTAAATTTAAACACTAGTTTTTAACTCCTTCAAACTGATTATGAAATTTCCCATATAATGATTACTCTTACTGAGAGGATCCTTCGCTATGATTTCATTTGGCCCCTTTCTGGGATATTTCTATCATCAGTAGCCACAGGTGAGGTGCTGGAAGGTTGGAAGGTGGCTCATGTGGTGTCGTTATTTCAGAAAAGTGGTCATGAAAAGCCAGGGAACTATAGATCGGTGAGCCTGATGTCAGTGGTAGGTACTTGGTGGCGGGGATTCTGAGGGACAGGATTTACCTGCATTTGGAAAGGCAAGAAATTATTAAGGATAAGCAGCATAGCTTTGTGCATTTGAAGTTGTGCCTCACTAATTTGATTGAGTTCTTTGAAGAGGTGACCAAGGAGATAGGTGAGGCAGTGCAATGGTTGCTGTCTACATGGACATTAGTAAGGCCTTCAGCAAAGTACCACATGGTGTATTGGTTAGCAAGGTTATATCGCATGGAATCTAAGGAGAACTAGCCATTTGGATATAAGTTCTGCTTGAAGGTTGGAGATAGTGTGTGGTGGTTGAGGGTTGTGTTTTTGGACTGGAGGTCTGCTACCAGTATTGTGCTCCAAGCATCAGTGCTGGGTCCATTGTTGTTTGTCATTTGTATAAATGATTTGGATGTCAATACAGGAGGCATGGTTAGTAAGTTGGCAGAAGACACCAAAATTGTTGCTGTCGTGGACAGTGAAGAAGATTATCTCAGAGTACAATGGGCCTTTGATCAGATGAGCCAATGGGCTGAGCAGCGCCAGATGGAGGCAATGATTTTAGATCAATCTGGGGTGCTGCATTTTGGAAAGGCAAATCTGAGCAGGACTTATGTAAGTAATGGTAGAGTAGGGGAATGTTGTGGAACAAAGAGAGCGTGGGGTGCAGTTTCCTTCAAAGTGGAATGCCAGGTAGACAGAGTAGTGAAGGAGGTGTTTGGTACTTGTGCCTTTATTTATCAGAGCATTGAGTAAAGGAGATGGGATCTTGTATTGTAACTCTACAGGATAGTGGTTAAGCTGCATTTTGAAAACTGTGTTCAGTTCCTGTCTCCCTGCTATAGGACGGGTTTTGTTCTACGTGAAAGGCTTCATCAAAGGTTTAGAAGGATGCTGCCAAGTTTGGAAGATTTGATGCGTAGGAAGAGGCTGAACAGGGTGAGGCTGTTTTCCTGGAGCATCGGAGGCCGAGGGGTTTATAAATTCATAATGGGCATGGATAGGGTTTAAAATGGTGGCATTTGTTGTGAAAGGAATAGAGCATAAAAGTAGGGAGGCATTTCTGCAACTTTACAAGGCATATGTGAGACTGCACCTGGAGTATTGTTCACAGGCTTGGACCCCTTACTTAAGGAAGGATGTAGTGGCTTTGTAGGCAGTACAGAAGGGTTGCTGAAATTGTTTCCAGAGATGAGGGGTTTGTCTTATGAAGAGATATGCGTGATGTGGAGATACCAGTGTTGGACTGTGTTGGGCAAGGTCAAAATTCACACTGCACCAGGTTATAATCCAGCAGGTTTATTTGGAAACACTAGTTTTTGGAGCCTTGCTCCTTCATCAAGTGGTAGTGAATATGTAGCAATTACGGCATATACTACCAAGGGTTTAGAAGAATGAAGGGAAATCTCTGAAGGTAATAAGATGCTAAGGGGGACTGATATTGTGGATTTAAAGAGGATGTTTCATCATGTGGGGCAATCTGGAATAAGAGGGCACAGCTTTGGAAATAAGGAGTAGCCAATTCAAAACAGATGAAGGGAAATGACTGCTTCTCTCAAAGGGTCGTAAGTCTGTGGAATTCACTCCTCCTGAGTGCGGTGGATGCTGGGACATTGAGGAAGTTTAAAGAGGAGATTTTTTTAAAATTAGGAACTGGTTGAAGGGTTACAGAGAGTGTGCAGGCAAGTAGAGTAGAGGTCATGATGTAATCATCCATGGTTGTGTTGGATATTGGAGCAGCTTTATGAGGTTGAATGACCTATCTCTGCTCCTAGTTCCCATGAGGTACCCATTCAATCACAGCCATTCATCCCCTCCCCCACCCCTCGTAACTTATATCTTCACAGTGTCCTTTGTTTCAATATAAGATCCCAGATTCAGATGGGACTGCTTATCTTTCTATCCCAATGAAGTGTTCAAATCATGTTTTGGTCACCTTTTGCTAAAAGGGTTGTCACATGAAGATTATTGATAAACCCATTCTCATTGCACAAAACCCAATCGAGGTAAATTGTTCCCCTCATTTGTTCTTCAGCGTACTTGTCTATAATCCATATATTACACATTTCAGCAGTATGTCCAGTGCAATCTTATTCCGAATGTGATTTGTTCAGTGAGTATCTGGATTGAAATGATCACTGGGTACTGCAGTTCCCTTGTTGCATGCATCTCTAATTTTCTGCTTCATGCCGCCCTGCCTTCCCAACACTGTTGCGAGACTGGGAGATAATTCCTACTATTATTTTCCATCTGTTGTTGCTTCTGAGCTCTGCTCAGATTGATTCCACAGCTGGATTTCTGTTCTCGCCCTTGCACTGATTTCATCTTTCACTGACAACATTCCCCCATCTCCTTTTCCTTTTTATCTGTCTTTCCCAAAGATTGAATTCTTTTGGATATTCAGTTCCCAGTCTTGCTCACCCTACAGCCTTGTCTCAATGATCACATTACTTTATCCAATTACATCTTTTTTCCACTGATATTTCACCAACCTTCCATGCATTCACTTTCACACTTTCCCGTCCACCTTAGTCTTCAGGTCAGCCTGCAACCTGTTATCATTAGACTGACAGAACCAGTTCTATCTTCAATGATGCTGGATGCCAGCAGCCAAGATACGCAGTTTCTCCACCGTGAGTTCCAAAGGGCAGGGGCATATAACATAAAGGAAGTTTTGCTAAAATAATACAATGCACGAGTCAAAGCAAATTTGGAATGGTGTAAACAGGTTCATTATGCTTCTCTTAGGATCGATATGCTGGATTTGCAGGCAGTCTGCAGAACTGCAGAACTAGGTTGATACCAGCTATGGGGGAATTGTCTTAGGAGGAGAGATTGATGAGTTTGGGCCTGTGCTCATTGGAATATTGATGAACAACGGGCAGACTTACTGAAATATAAAAGATTCTGAGGGGACTTGACAGGAGAGATGTGGAAAAGCTGTTTCCCCCATGTGGGAGAGAGTCCAGGGTCAGAGGGCACCATCTCAGAATAAGGGATCACACAGAGAGATGATGAGCAATTCCTTTTCTTAGAGGGGAATTAATCTGTGGAATTCTTTGCCACGGAGTTTGGGTCATTAAGTGTTTTTCCAAGCTGAGACAGACAGATTTTTAATCAGGAAGGGAATCAAGATTTAGCGGGAAATTGAAAAGAAAGTCGAATTGAGGAATATCAGATCAGTTGCAATCTCATTGAATGTGAGAGCAAACTTGATCGGCTGAATGGCGTACTTCTGCACCCATGCCTAATGTTCTTATAGCAATGTCTGTCGGGTATTAGATTGGTAAAAGTGAAGGGAACCTGTTTTAGCATTTCCCACCTCCCTCGCATTATTGCAATCAGTAATTGCTCTGTAATACCTTGAACTTACAATTCAGCTCAGCTCGCTGACATTGCACACGCTAGTGTCCAATTTCAGCCTTTTATCGAAATCAGACCCATGGTTCCTTCAAGTTGGAAGATTGGTTATCTGAAGTTGGCATTTTCAGGAGTTGATGTGCCAAATGGGTCTGAACACCATTGTTCCTTTCTGACTCATGCAGTGCACCCACAATGACAAAAAACATTTAACAAAGAGAGCTGCTGAATTAATGTATATTCCCAAACGTTTACAGCCTTTTCTAATTTGTACAATATCTCAAATTGGAATAAGACTTCATCCATAACAGGAGTTGAAACAATGGCTGAACATATTGCGGTCTCCAATTCGAATACATCACCTCAGACTAACCCAGCATCTAAAACCACCACTGCATTGCAATCCAATAGTGCTTTTCAGACCAATACATCTCTATAGTGACACTGACTCTTAGTTAAATAAAGATCCTCAAATTGATTTCCTTTCTTAAATAGAGCTCAAGTGAATAAATCTCCTTTAACTAGTGTAGCGTCTCACACTCATGCAGCACCTAAATACAGGTCCTCCGTAAATAAAGCACTTGAAATGTTAAAGTATCTCAGCTGATTAGTGTTGCAAATGAATACAGTGCCTCTATTTAATATAACACTTCAACATTTGTAATTTATAAAGAACCTCCCAACATAACAAGACTACTCAGATGGATACAAAATCATGAACTGAAACTAACCATGAAACTGCTCTCTATCAATCCAGTGCATTATGTTTACAAAATGCTCAAACTAACGTGAGGAACAATTCCATTTAAAGCAAATATTACCAACGCAGTGTCGGGTGATCCAGCTGTCTCTGTGATATGAACCAGCACATTATTATGTTGTTAGTCACAACAGGCAAAACCCCTCTCCCCATACCCCAAAGCTTTTCAGCGTTTAATTGATCATTGTGACTTACCCGGGACGCCAACTGTTGCAAGTACAAGGTAATATATTCTAACAACCTCAAGAAATGCCTCAATCATTTTCCTTGTGTTGGAGCCCCTTTGTGTTGCAGTAGATTGCTGCCAATTAGTTTCTGAGGTGAAACAGTCCCAGTTTATACCCTGTAGTATGTCCACTGGGACAGCAAGGTTATAACATCTGAAGAAGGGTCACTGCACTCTCTGTGTAAACTATGTTTTCTCTCTCCACAGATGCTCAGTTTTTCCAGCTCTCTCTCTGTTTTCAGAGGTTGACTTAAACTTCAATTACTTTGTCCAAACTACCAACCCCTGTTACAGAAATTTGGTAAATGCTATTTGCAGGTGTTGAAGGGGAAGTTATGCAGAATATTGAATTTGACACCATTAAGAAAATGAATCAATTTGAGGAGTTTTATTCAGCCGAGGGTCAGTGCCACTTTTCAATTGTATTGGTGTGAAAAACAGTATTGGATTGTAAAGCTGTGGTGATGTTAGATGCTGGGTTATTCTGAGGCAATGTATTAGAATTGGCTAGGAGTCACCAATATTAGTCATAATGCAAGAATATTTACCTTCTCAGACATCGCTGTGGCCTTGCTTCAAGAGAGGACCAAATGCATCTGTTGAAGCAAACAAATCATTTGTTTGGCTGAAATGTTGGACAGAGGATGAAGAACTGGGAGCACTCCAGGGGTTCATAGGTGATGCGTTGATGGACAAGAGTCCAAGGAAGGCTGACTCACAGGCCCCTGGATCTCCTCCAAGAATAGGGTCTGGTGGCAGTTCCCAAATCCCAACCCATCTGCATTGGGACGTTAAAGCTCGTGAGGTTTGCACCAACTGTCCAGCCAGCCAACTGAAAAAAAGTACGCCAAGGAATTCCAGTTTCCATGACAACGCACATTTTTTTAAATGCACATTATAGCCTGGATGTTGAAGATAGAATCTCCAACCTTACTCCCATGACATACCCTGTTTTTGGAAGAATGTTATTAAGCTAAAGAGAATTCAGAAAATATTTACCAGGATATTGCTGGGAAGGGAATGCTTGAGTTGTCAGGAGAGGCTTGGATTGGTTGAGTTTTTTCACTGGAGCACAGGAGTTTGGGAGTGACCTTATAAAATTGTGAGTGATATGGGTAAGGTAAATGGCAGCTGTCTTTTTCTTTGAGCTGGTTATTTCAAGACTTGGCTGGGGGGGGGGTTCATATTTTTACGGTGAGAGGAGAACGACTTAAATACAACCTGAAGGGCAACATGCTTTTACATTACTGTGTTTCGTGTGTGGGATGAAAGTCCGGAGGAATCATTGGATGTTGATTCAGTTCTAAATAATAAATATTTGGAGGGATATGGGTCAAGTGCAGGCGTGTGGGACAAGTTTATGTTGGGATTATGGTCAGCACAGACTGGTTGGACTAAAGGGTGCTGTATGATTGTGTGACTGGGTGACCAGGAATCTTTCCCTCTCCATGAGCCCTCTGTTCACAGGTGTAGGAAGGATGAGGAAGTTGATCCTCCAACAATTCGATCACGTCCTTTCTTAGTCTCCTGTAATGACAAAGCGCTGTCGATCTGGAGACGTTAAAGGAAATCAGAGAGTGCTGGAGTAACTGCTCAAAGCATCTTTAAGAGAGCCAGAGAGACAGTTGACATTTCAAATTCAAGAATAACCTTCCTCAGCATCAAATCTCAAACTGGGACTTAAATATGAGACATTAAAGGCAAGGAGTTAGCACACAACACTAACACAATACAACACAAAGAAGTTCATTAATTAGACAGTTCCAACCCAATTCAATTCCATGACCTAGCTCCTAGTCAACTGATATTGCTACTGTGCCACAACACATGACATCACAGCTAAAGCTTTGGATGTTTACTTTCTTTCCTTCTAGTTGAAGAAAAAGCAATGCAATATCCAAGTCTTAACACTGCAATTTCTGTCTGGTGGCACAGAGATCACTGGGTTAGGAATACAGAGCGGATTAGCAATTTAGAGATATCGGTTCCAATCTCAGCCAGTGGCATAATTTTGAGTTGAGCAAAAGATAGGATCAATAAGCTAGCCTCATGGTAACCATGCTAAAGCCCATCTCGTTCAAAAATGTCCTTTAGGAAAGGATAAATGCTGCCTTTAACCAGTCTGGGTGACATTTGTGTTCCAACATGGGGTAAACTTGTGGTGGAGAAAATGTAGAGAATCACCAGGAGACGCAGAGAGTTCTTCAAGAAATAGGTCTTTTATTTACAAACGAAAAACCGTGACACTCAAAAAGCGAATTCTTGAATACGCCCGAACCTCAGGGTTCGTGACTCTTTATACCTTTTTGTTATCATGTTTTTGTTAGCTTATCAGCATGCCCAACTGTGTTAATTAGAACTACCTCACTCCAGAAACCAATAATGTTAGTTCCTATTATCTCTTTACTTCTGCCACTACAGTTTTTCCAATATTCAACTTAATGTTATTCTAATGTCACGATTAGATATTTTACTACCCCATCTGCTACAATGGTCTCCAGTCACAGGACGACCCTGCTAACTACTGATTAAATATTTGATGTCATGTTCTGCCACAAGGGTCTCAAGCAGTCTGACTGTACTAACTATTAATTAAAGGTTTACTGTCATGACCTAAATATGTATCGTCATGACCTGTCCCAACTTGCCATGATGATATCTTATCCTACCATAGTGACCTTTCAGCCCGAGCCTGACTCCACTATTCTTATCCCATCCTGCCACTATGACCTTTTGACTAGTGCAGCCTTCTACAGACCCCTTGTAAGAGATCGCCAGTGATTCTTCATGCTTTAACACTTCCCATGTTTTCATGCTCTTTGTTTTCCATATTCCCCCCTTTGAGACGTACTGATCTCGCCTTGAGAAAGAAGAACAATTGACCATCTGTTGTCCAATACAAACAGTGGAGGTCCCAACATGGACTGAATAATTTTCGGAGTCTGAGTCTTAAAGGGTTCTTCCTCCGCTCCTGGGGTCCCTTGGTCCAAACATCTGTCCTCCAATAACCAGAACAGGAAAAAAAGACCCCAAGACCCCTCACAATCTAGGACCTGCGTGTCCTTCAGATGGTATCATTGGTGTCCTCATGTGGTGGTTGTCAGATCATAATAGTAGAGCAGTGCGGCTCCGTCAGAGGAGGAAGCACTTTCGAGGGTAGCTGAAATGACCACAAGTTTCTGTGTTGCGACGTGAACTAAAAAAGACTTAATAAAAGGTAAGACACAACAAAAGACGACAGTGACAACAAGTAAAACCGAACCTATAATAAGACCAATCTTGACAAACTATGCTCCCCAAGACCCTAATATATTATTCAACCAATCAAAAGCCTGATGACCAAACCCTGCATTGTCCTGTCTCAGATTCTTTACTTTCTCCACTGCTTTAGTTAAAGATCCCCCAAGGCTAGTATTGTTAGGAAAAAGGTACAGCAATGCTCCCAAAGCATCACACCTGCCCTCCCCATTTCCTGCCAGTATCCAATCTAAGGCCTGTCATGTTTTGCCACGTCATTTTGATAGCAGCATCCAATTGTTCTTCCAAGGCCACAAGGGCCTCGTCAGTATAGTTGATCCATCTCTGCTGGTTGTAATGAATGTAACTAATCTATTCAACAATCTTGCTAATCCCTATGACTGTAATGAGACCCTCCCAGCCAGTGGCAATCTCATTGCAAGCCTCAAACCCATTAGGAGTACCTCTTGGCTGACCTGTGCTTTCAATCCACCCAGGACATTGGGCACTTTCCAGTTCAGGTGCAACCCGTCCTTCATGTACAGGTCCCACCTTCCCCAGAAGACATCCCCAATTATCTACATATCTGAAGCCCTGCCTCCTACACCAGCTGCCCAGCCACGTGTTAAGCTGCGCCCGCTCCCTGGTTTGTCCTCGGCTGTTTTTGGGAAGCGAGAAATGCGATTGCTTTGCCGCTTGTGAAGATCTTTGCACCCTCGCTCTCCAACGGAGTTGCGCCGGAGGACTGGAGGGAGGCAAATGTAATTCCTTTCTTCACGAAGGGAAATAGGGAAATCCCCGACTATTACAGACCAGTCAGTCTCACATCTGTCATCTGCAAGGTGTTGGAAAGGATTCTGAGGGATAGGATTTATGAACATCTGGAAGAGCAGGGCTTGATTAAAGGCAGTCAGCACGGCTTTGTGAGGGGCAGGTCACGCCTCAAATCTTATTGAGTTCTTTGAGGATGTGACTAGAAACGTTGATGAGGGTCGAGCTGTGGATGTTGTGTATGTGGACTTCAGCAAGGCATTTGATAAGGTTCCCCATGGTAGGCTCATTCAGAAGGTCAGGAGGAATGGGATACAGGTACATTTAGCTGTCTGGATACAGAATTGGCTGGCCTACAGAAGACAGCGAGTGGTAGTAGAAGGAAAATATTCTGCCTGGAAGTCTGTGGTGAGTGGTGTTCCACAGGGCTCTGTCCTTGGGCCTCTACTGTTTGTAATTTTTATTAATGACTTGGATGAGGGGATTGAAGGATGGGTTAGCAAGTTTGCAGATGACACAAAGGTTGGAGGTGTCGTTGACAGTATAGAGGGCTGTTGTAGGCTGCAGCGGGACATTGACGGGATGCAGAAATGGGCTGAGAGGTGGCAGATGGAGTTCAACCTGGATAAATGCGAGGTGATTGATTTTGGAATGTCGAACTTGAAAGTTGAGTACAGGATTAAAGACAGGATTCTTGGCAGTGTGGAGGAACAGCGGGATCTTGGTGTGCAGGTACATAGATCCCTTAAAATTATCATCCAGGTAGACAGGATTGTTAAGAAAGCATATGGTGTTTTGGCTTTCTTTAACAGGGGGATTGAGTTTAAGAGCCATGAGATCTTGTTGAGGCTGTATAAAACTTTGGTTAGACCGCACTTAGAATACTGTGTCCAGTTCTGGTCGCCCTATTATAGGAAAGATATGGATGCTTTGGAGAGGGTTCAGAGGAGGTTTACCAGGATGCTGCCTGGAATGGAGGGCTTATCTTACGAAGAGAGGTTGACTGATCTCGGACGTTTTCATTGAAAAAAGAAAAAAGAGAGGGGATCTAATTGAGGTGTACAAGATAATGAGAGGCATAGATAGAATCGATAGCCAGAAACTTTTTCTCAGGACAGAAATTGTTAACACGAGGGGTCATAGTTTTAAGCTGTTTGGCGGAAAGTATAGAGGGGATGTCAGAGGCGGGTTCTTTATGCAGAGAGTTGTGAGAGCATGGAATGCGTTGCCAGCAGCAGTTGTGGAAGCGAGGTCTTTGGGAATATTTAAGAGACTACTGGACATGTATATGGCCACAGAAATTTGAGAGTTCGGACATTAGATTTACCTCACATGAGGATCAATGGTCGGCACAACATCGTGGGCTGAAGGGCCTGTTCTGTGTTGTATTGTTCTATGTTCTATGTAATCCATATCATTGGATTGGGGACATGATGTCGCTTAGCTCGGTGCAAAGCTGACTGTGACGTAGCGTCAAGTTGCGTGTGTGGTGATATAACAACTTCATGTAGGAGCATTACACGTGCGCAGCTGCCACTCCAATCACTGGGCAGCGTCGGGCACAACCTCCATTCTTTCCACACAGCCACCAAGTATCTGCCAGGTGGATGTGTTGAGAGTCTAAGATAGCCCCAAACCTGGTGTCCACCTGGAGTTCAATCATATTCCCGCAAAGACCCTAAAATAGCCTACTGGTTTGGAACTATTTCACTTAAAGCATTCAAAACTCAACCCTTCCCTGAAAACAGCCGTGTAATTAGTCTTGCTGGTGGGCCACGGGGTACAACAGCTGCACCACCATTGGAGTTGCTGCCTGCCCACGCCATCCAGCTGATAGACCGTAGAGGCCTGGAGTAGGAGGCACCAGCAGGGGCAATGGGATTGCCTGTAAGTTGATGAATCATCCAAGTTAAGAGGTAGGCTAGAATTCTGCAAATGCCATTGAGTACAGGTGGTCGAGTTATACGGCATAGGACAACGTAGTATGAGGGGGTCGCCTTGGTGCACAAGAAATGGTCTTGTGTAGCCATCATTACAGTCATATAGTTCGCCCAACGATACCAGTGATTGTCACGGGCACATACCCATGTTAAGGCAGCAAGGTCTGCAATTCTAATATGTCTTTGTCTCCCAACTGGAGTGACCCAGGCATTACCAGTCCAGGTCTGCCGTGTTAATGGTCTCCAAGTCAGAGCATGCAGTCCTGGGATCAGAGAGGTGGGGACGGGGGAGTTATCAGGGGCGTCCCCCATGTCTTCCCCATCCCCGCTGCCAGGAGAAGAGCTATGCTCCACATCTCCATCACTATCATTTCTGGAATGATCATTATCCTCAAGAACTGCACCTGTACCTTGTTCAGGAGCCTACTGAGGGGTACTAGCCTCCTGTGTGCCCTGCTCGTGTCCAAGTTCCTCGGCCTCATCTCCACTTACCTCAGTGTTAAAGTTAGTTTGTGCCGGTGGGAGAGCTTTAGATTAAGGTGTACCATACGTGTCGTCCTTCCACTTGAATGGCCGTAGGTGTTGTTAGTCACTACGAAAAGTCCCTCTCTCCTTGGCTCATTCCAGTGTCTTCGGAAGACCCTCATGTACAACCGATCTGCTGGCTTAATAGATCCTTCCTCATTGTCAGATGTCAGTTCCCTTGTGTTTCCTGCATGTGGATAGTCTCATGTACCATAGTTAGCTGCTGCATATATTGCTTAAGCTCTAGGCTTAACTGCTCCCAGCTAGGCCCTTCATATGGCCCTCTCCACCTGGGCACGGCATAGGCCTACCTGTGAGCATCTCATGCGGAGTTAAATTGGTCATGTTGTTAATCTGCATGCGATAACTCTTTAGCGCCAGTGGCAGTGCATCAACCCAGTTAAGGTTGGTGCTTGTGCGGATTTTGTCTATTTTGGCTTTCAATGTGCCATTAATCCTTTCCACCGTACCTTGCAACTGGGGATGATACGTGCACCCAAACCTCTGTTTGATCCTCAGTGTCTGCAACACCAACTTATGTATCCTATAGGGGTCGTTATCCCCTTCCTAATATTATATTGCGCACACACCTCACATTGCGCTAATGAATAGTCCACTGAAGTGAACAGATATGGTGACCAGAAACCACCCCGCTTTATCTTCCTTCGCACCTCCACTCACTCACAGTGATCCAATCCATCCGCCTCTGAAATAAGAATTGTCAACAACGGGGTGGGTGCTACCCATAAACCTTCCTCTGTGATTCTGCTTAGTGCCCCTCTGCTTCCATAGTGTTTGGTCAGCCAGGGTAGCCCTCACCTGTATTTCAATGAAGCCCTCTGTCATCGGTTCTGGGTCTATCTGCACCTGAGGCGCAATAACAGATTGAAGAACAACCCGAAGCTATCTTAGCCACTTCATCCGTTGCCTGATTACCCCTTATCACAAGATCACTGCCTTTTTTTGTGTGCTTGGCACTTAATGATAGCTCGTGACTTTGGCTTCATCATTGCAGTCGTCAACTCCACAACCTGCTGGCAGTGTTGTATTGGATCCCCATTACTCTTCTGAAAGCCTCTTTGCTTCCACACTGACCCAAACAGGTGGCATACCCCATGGGCACAGGACGAATCAGTATAAATGTCAGCTTTTTTACCCTCCATCATTTCACAAGCCGCCATCAATGCATTAAGTTCAGCCAACTGAGCTGAACACAGCTGCGAGCAAGTTTCCAGTTTGATTTTCCTATACTGGGACTGGTCCGGTCTTATAACCGAATACCCTGCACGATTCCCGTCATAATTCCTATAGCAAGAACCATCCACAAATAGCACCTCCTTATCTTCATCAGGCAATGTCTCATACTATAAATCAACCCCAGTTTGGCAATTGCAGCCACTTCCCTTATACAGTCATGGGACTCTCCCTCATACTCAAGTGGGACATAGTCCACTTTTTGGTTATGTCAGAAAACGTCACCTCTGTATGGTTATGTGAGAAAATGTCAGCCGCATCACATATGTTAATATTCTAGCTGGTATCATTACAAATTTCCCTTTCTCCAATAACTCTGCCACCTTATGACGCATATAAAGGATGATGGGGTAACCCATTGTTACTGGGGATGCTTTTCATGCACAAAATAGGCAGCCGCCAATCCCTAATAGCACGGTGGATAGCCCTGAGGTACTTCATCCAATCGGGTGCTATAGTAAGCAAGCAGCTGCATAGGCGTCCCAACACTCACCTCCTGCATTAGTACTGCAGCTGCATATTCTGTCTGCCTATTTGACACATAAAGGTGAAAAGGTTAGTTGTAATCAGCCAAGACTAACACTGAGGCTGACAGCAATGCTCGCTTCAAGGTAGTGAAGCTGTCATAGCCTCCTCATTCCACTGCAACCTTAAACGTGAATGTCTGATATCCTTCACTATCTTCCTTCAGGGTGCTGTAATCTCAGCATGCTCCTCAATCTAATCTGCGCAAATCCTGTCATGCACAAAAATGTCATCATTTGCCCTACTGACTCTGGACTAGGAATTTTAGCAATTGCTTCACTCTGACTTTATGCAACTGCCTTTGTTCCCTTAGCAACCAGCCTACTCAAATCCTCGACCTGCTGTTTGCAAAACTACAGCTTTTTTCCTAGAGACCTTATGCACCCCCCCCCCCCCCCCCCATCCCATCCGCCAGGTTCTTTTCAGGAGGAAAATGGTGTCTCACTCACACTGTTTCTGGTTATCAGAACAGACAAGCAAACATCAGCGTACATTCGAAAGACATACCCTCCAGTTCTGATTTTAACACTTGGTTGAAATACATGCAGTGAGTGCTTAAATCCCTGGGGCATTCTTGTATAAGTGCATTGCTGACCTTTATAGGTAAAAGCAAATAGATACCGGCAGTGGTCTGCTAGAGAAATGCTAAAGAAAGCAGAACATAGATCTACAACCGAGAACCAAGCTGCCTGTGGAAGCTCAGCAGTATGTGTGGTTTTGGAACAACTGTTGGTCAATCCTCCACTACCTCACTTACTGCTCCTAAATCATGCACAAGTCTCCATTTTGACCCATCTGCCTTTAAGACTGGTAACAAAGGGGTGTTGCAGGGACTACAAGTTTCTTTAAGTACCTCTGCCTTCAGCAATCCCTGTATTGTTGCTGCTATTCCCTCTATTCCCTCTGGTTTTAAAGGGTACTGCGGTCTCCTAGGCAGAATAGCTCCTGGTCCCAACCTTATTTCCACTGGGCTCGCTGATCTCACTCTTCCCACATCTGTATCACGCTGTGACCACAAAGTGGCTGGTAACGTATCCAATCGCTCGTTAGCACGTTGATCATTTTCCTCCACTGGCATGCTCCGCTGAGGTGTTACCTTAACTTTCTTCGGATTCCCTGTCAAGTTGCAGCATGCGAGGATTTTAATATCGCTGCCATCCCTGGATTCCCAAACCCCTGCCGTGTCCACATGCCGTTCACCAACTGTTTCTACATGCCTGGCCATGGTGCTATCTCTTTAGATTGATATCCCTTATTTACCAGTAAGGTTACATGTGGCTCAGCACCTGGCACATTATACAACCTTTCCAGGAATACATTTCTCTTTATTTGCAGGATCACTCCCTGCTCCCCTAATACTATCGCTTCACTTCTCAAATGTTGTGGAGTGGTGACTTCCTGCTGCCACTGCCTCTCTCACACCTCATCCTGAGACTCCTCAAATATCACTGTACAGTGTAGCTCAGACTTAGGTGGTCTTGCTCTAGGCAACATCATCAAAACTTCAGCTTCCCACATTCCCCAAATGTCTTGGATATCACTTGCTATATCCCCTATCCAATAAACATTAACATCTCTAACTTCTTGCATCACTAATTGTGTATTAGTCTTTTCTATGACTAAGTTCTGCTGTGTGCAACCCAATCTTCAGTATCTATTATCACCGGTGTCTGCTGCCCTTCTATATTAACTTGTATTACTGGTTCTTGATCATCCTCCCTTGTGACTACAGGGTAGTACCCCTACCCACGCAGGTTCTCAGGGCATCTCTAACACATCCCATACGGGTTAACAGGTCCTGCTGGGCCTGTAGGTATCTGGGAAGTAGCTACTGGGGATGCCTGCTGTCTAAATCCGTTCTTGGGCAGAGAGGGCCAGGTCCAATAAGGACAATTGCTCCTGAAGTGGCCCAGTTGATAACATCCCCAGCACATCATTTCTGGCCTCCCTTTTGCCTGATTATTTATCATGTACCTTCGTCCCCAATTCCTATGTCTCTGTCCTTGGGGATCCTAGTTCTGTTTCGGCTGTTGTTTAAATCTGCCCTGCCCTGGATACGTCACCTGTAGAAAACTTCTCCAAAAACCTCCATTGCTGGCATGGTATTTTATGGCCCCTGTCCGGCTACCTTATAGGACCCCCCTTGCACCAGCAATTGGTTTATGTCAGTGATGATTACTGTGTCGGTTCTCACTGGCAACACCTTTTCAGCCTTCTCTTTCTCTTTCTTTTTAATTGATTTGTGCCAGCTTCCTTTGCACCTCCTCCTCCTGTTCAGACAATTATGTCTTTTCAAAACCTTTCAACTGCATGAGCTACATGGTCGCTAAATTCCTGGAGGCTTATTGATGATGTCAGACCGACCACCTCTTGACCTGACTTGGGAGAGCATTGCCTCGATGATGGAATTTCAGAACATTATATTCAATATTGGTCTCTATGTCTTGCTCTGTTTCCAGCCTCCACTTCTTAAACTGTTTTTCCGAGTCGGCAGCCAGGTTTTCATTGTCTCCCAATGGATCACTTCTCACAGCCTGGGGCTCCGTTTTGGACGGATAACAGTCTCTTAAGACCCGTCATACGTTCTATCTCACTCGATCATACCCGACCCCATCAATCATTAGATTACCTGCCACATATATCAAACCGGCTCTGACTATTATTTCCTTTAGCTTCGGGATCCCTACTAACCTCACCAGCAGTGCCTTCAAGTCTCCTAAAGCCAGCAATCGCCCCGTGGTTTCGTCTTCAAAAGCCCTGATCCAATTTCCCGCTCCCTCATGTAAACTGGGCAGTGCATTCTTCAGCCCTTCCAGGTCCTGAGTTCCACAAGGAATATATAGTGGATTTCTCCCTTATTTTATAAGTAGTGGTAACATCCTTCCTTGTTGGCCCCTTTTCCCTTTACCTGCGCTACTACTCAATGATTCCCCCTTGGACTCTGAGTCCGATGATATTTCTAATTCCTCCTATTCTTTAGGTACTGCGGCCTTTTTCTTTTCTTGTCTCTCTTCATCCCTTTCCACCTCCTCTGTGTCAGCTCCACTTCTTTTCTCTTCATCCTCCCTTTTATGTCGCCGGTATTCTTCAACTGCTTTTTGTTCCCTTAGTCCACGCAGCACACTAATCTCACATTTCAGCTCTTTTTGCTCTCATTGTACAGCTTCCACTTGCTCCTGCCTGTATGTTCTCTCTCTTTCTCTTCTTTTCCTCAGTTCATTTTTATCCTCTACACTTCCATCCCATTCTAACTGTGCTTCTTCATTCGAGTAGGGAGGGGGTCCACTCAACTCCTCCACATCTGGGTATAAAGAGGGGAGATGGGGGCAGTGGCACTGATTCCTGCTTTTCTGTTTCCAGTAACTGCTCAGCATGTTCTTTTGTAGCTTCCCTAGTCACCATGGGTGCCTGATAAGCTTCCTTCCGTTCCTCACCCTCTTTCCTAAAATATTTCAGTATTTCCATCTCCTGATCCCTCTTTTGGTTCCTATTTTTAGAATTATCTTTCAGCTTTTCATTTCGCTGCACGTGTGACGTCAAAGGTATCTTCCTTTGGCCATTTAGTCAATAAATCCTTAGTTCTTCTTTCGCGTTTCTGAGAAATGTTTACAATATCATTTCTTGCCACTTGAAATTTCTTACTCATTATCTCAACTGCAGTCCCTTTATCCATCCTGACGTTTATTTCAGTCCAGCTAATGTATTGCCTCTGCTCTCACAAACCACTTCCTCATGCCATTCAAGTCCATTCAAACTCTCGCTCTCTCTGAAACACATAGACAGAACCTTTCTGCACTGAGCCAATGTTTCTCACTCTCAGAGCCTTGCCTATACAGACCCTTCATTGACTCCTAAATGGACAGTCTAATTATCATACAGGCCTTGTATTCAACAGTCTTGTAACACTTTAACACTTTGACTATTCTCTTGGCAGTTCTCCTCTCAAATGTTCAACTATCAATCTGCTGGCTTTCGAAATACATCTATTAGTGCTTTTTATTAAAACAATTTCCCCTTACTTATTTTACCCGATCTGTTCAGACCCTCGTTTCCTGCGAGGTGGCATCTATAGGGTTTTATATTCACCACTTGGAATTTTATTATCAACCCGTGGACTTTTATTAACACCATGTGGAATTTTTCTCAGGAAATTGCTGCGTTCTACTGTTACCCAACCCTTTACCCCACTGTGCAGTTTTCTTGACCAATTCTCCACGTCTCCTTAAGCCGCAATTTACCCCTTGTCTTTTGGATCTTGGATCTGAGAGACCCCCCAAGGTCCCGAGGACCACCCCAAACCAGGAGAATATGATGCGAATTAGTAGCAAAAACGCTCGCCACTTTTTGTTTGGGACCCTTAATCTGTCAGTCTCGGGAGTGTCCCCGGTAGACCGAGAAGCACCCTGTTACTGCTGTCCTCTTTCCACGTAGGTCTCTGCACGACCCTGCTCACAGCACCAAATTTGTCATGGAGAAAATGTGGAGAATCACCAGGAGACGTCGAGAGCTCTTCAAGGAGTAGGCCTTTTATTTGCAAACAAAAAAAAACCATGACATTCAGAAAGCGAATGCTTGAATGCCCCTGAACCTCAGGGTCTGTAGCTCTTTATACCTTTTTGTTAGCTTATCAGCATGCCCACCTAGGTTAGTCAGAATTACGTCACTCCAGATATGTAATAAACCAATAATGTTAGTTCCCATTATCTCTCTACTTCTGCCACTATAGGTTTTCCTACATTCTACTTAATATTAGTCTAATGTCACGATTAGATATTTTACTACCCCACCTACCACAATGGTCTCCTGTTCCAGGACAACCCTGCTAACTACTGATTAGATGTTTAATGTCGTGTTCTGCCACAAGGGTCTCAATCAGGCTGACTCTACCAACTATTAATTAAATATTTAACGGTATCTCTTAAATATTTATTGTCACGACCTGTCCCAACCTGCCATGATGACACCGAGCAGGCGAGGCTGACTTTACTAATTGTTGTTGTCTTATCTCACCATAGTGGCATTTAAGCCCGAGCCTGACTCTGCTGCTTGGTGTTGGAGCTTGTCACTATTCTTCTCCCATCCTGCCACAGTGACCTTTTGACTGGTGCAGCATTCCACAGACCTGTTTCTTCGATAAAGTTTCTTCATGCTTTAACCCTTCCCATGCTTTCATGCTCTTTATTTTCCACAATCTCTCCTGTTTAATTTAAAACCACCAGCACAGAAAAGATTTATCCCGTGCAGTAATCTGTAAAAACAAATCGAGTGGCCAAAATCTATGTAAAGTAAAAATTAACGACTTTATTTCTTCAAGTATAACTGACAATTAGCTAACCACAATTTACAATTTCTTTCTCTAACCTATCTAGAACACTAGTCCGATAAAACTCCCAATTAATATTTGAAAAACAACATATTTTAGCTCTAAACCAGGCAGCTGGTTCTTGCCTTTGGCTCTTCCTGTGACTTCTTTCTCCTTGTTAGAAATTTATGCATTACAGGTTAATGAACGAAAAGGAACTTTTCCGAGAGTTTTCTTTTCAAACAGTGTATTACATGCCAGGACTTGGCAGTTCTCCTCTCAAATGTTCGAATTTCCCCCGGTCTTATACCCCCAGAGCATCGGATTGTATCATTGGCTTTTAAGATTGTCAATATACTCAATTCGAACTTGATTGGAATTGGTATTTGTTCGGGGTATAATTAAAACTGATTGGCCGAATGCAAATTTGGTTTTGTCTCAGGCAACGAACTAATTTAGTTCTTTGACCCAGTGTTACATTGTTGCTTTATTGAGAACACTTGGTGCTGTGTCCAGTAGTTCTGCTACTTTTAACTTTCTTGAAGGTGCATCTGCATCTTCATAACATATGACTCAACACCAAAGTAAAATGGTTGACTCTTAACTGCTTTCTGAAATGGCTGATGTAGCCTCTCATTTGCCTCATACTGATGGCAACTAAGGATGGGTAATAGTTGCTGTCCCAGTCAGTGATTCCCACACTTCATGAATAAAATAAACCGTTGATTAATCTTGTTGATTTGGAGCCTTGTCATTTAAGTAATATCAAGTCATGTCAATTGGGTTCTGATTGGTCATGGAGTTTTCAGGTTTCTTTGCCATCCTGTAAATGAGAACACATTGTATTCAAGGCATTTGAATGAGATCATGGAGTCATTGCAAGTCATGGAGTGAAAGTCCTTTTTCCTAGGATGAAGACATCAGCTTGTACGAGGGGGCATAACTACAAATTGAGGAGTGACAGATTTAAGACAGATGTCAGAGACTGGTTCTTTACTCAGAGAGTGGTAAGGGCGTGGAATGCCCTACCTGCCAATGTAGTTAACTAAGCCACATTAGGGAGATTTAAACAATCCTTGGATAAGCACATGGACGATGATGAGATAGTGTAGGGGGACAAGCTGAGGATAGTTCACAGGTCGCCGCAACATCAAGGGCTGAAGGGCCTGTTCTGTGCTGTATTGTTCTATGGAGGCCATTCAATATATTGCGTCCACACTGGTCGTCTGGCAAGTGACCCATGCAGTTTCAGTCACACACTCCATACACATAGTCTGGCCACTTTATTTCCTTCGGCACCCTCTGCAAAATCCTTCCCAAACTTTTCATATTTGCTAGTTTTTCACCAACCATGGAGGCAACAAATCTCATTCATTGTTACTCATTACCTCGCGACCTCCCACAACTATACCTCAAAATCTTACATCATTTCGTCCTATTGTGACTTGAAAATGACAGCAATGTTGTCTACATACTCTCAAAACCTTGAGCACTGCTTTTAAATCTTTGCTCAAGCTTTTTCATTTCAAGATAAACAATTGAAGCCACTTACACCAAACCTTGCAGCTGCAGACTCTGTATGCTGGAACGAGACCTGGCTGTCCCTCGAATACCAGTCCCTGAAAGTGAGCATGCAGGTGCTGTGGGTAATGAAGAAGGCCAATTGTATAATGGCCTCCATAGCAAGAGGATTGCAGAACAGCAGCAGAGATGTATTGCTGCAATTGTGTCGGGCCTTGGTGAGACTCCTGTTGGAGTATCGTGTGCAGTTTTGGTCTCCTTATCTGAGGAAGGGTGGTCTAGTGATGGAGGGAGCGCAGTGAAGGTTTCTCAGATTGATTCCTGGATCGATTAGGATTACATTGATAGAATTTTAAATGTTTTGATGCAGATTTCATTTAGGAAAAACAAGGAATTCAACCAGGACCAAGCAGGACGAACACAGTCCTCCTGATGATGGAGGACTCCAGAAGTAGGGGGGTCACTGTGTAAGGATACAGAGTAATCATTGAGGGCTGAGATGAAGAGAAAATGTGTTCACCCAGATAGCGGGGAGCCTTTGGATATCTCTGCCACACAAGTTGAATAAGGTCAAAGCATTGAATATGTTCAAGGTATAGTTCTTTGGGCTAAAGGGATCAAAGTGGTTGGGGGAGAAAGTGGGAACAGGGGATTAAGTTGGAAGATGATTCAACATGATATTAACTGGTATGTGATGATGATGCTCCTTTAACAAGGTTGTGTTGCCATTGATCTTTTTTCAAAGGGGTCTTAAAAGCAGATGTTCCGACATGTCTGGAAATATATCCTTGGGAAAGCTTTGGAGCCTTTCTCTTAAAACACATGGACAATGAAAGGGGATGGTTCACTGTTTGGTTTGGTTGGTTTCAGTCAGCAGTCTGTTTAAGGCTGCTATCCAAGAAACAGGTCCATGTTGATCCTCCCTCTCTCTGACATCTCTCCTGGAAGACCCTGTGGTTGATGTTATCTTTTTTGTCAAGGGGTTGGTTATGGGGATGTTGCAGATATTTGGAACAGCATCATCATGTTGCAATCGAGTGGATTGGGTTTTCACATAAGTTGTTCTTCTATATTCAGTCCTCTTTCGTTCATGATTCATTCGGTCGTCTCTTCATAAATGCTGTTTTGTTTAAACATGAGTTGTTTGGGGAGCTGCGTCAGTCCTGGAATAATCACTCGATCCCTGCTGGAAACAATAGCAAAGTTGCCTTCTTGAAATGTATCAAGGGTGTCTGGCCTGGACCATAAAAGCTTTGTGACTCATTGTGGGATTTGTTCAATAATATTTATTTGGGATTAGGTTTGCTGGACTCAAAGTCAGTGAGTGGTAGATGTTTGTGTATTTTGTTCCAGGTGTATTCAATTGTTTTCAACAGCGCATGATGTACTAATGGCTGTTTCAGTTACTAAGAGTTTTCTGGGGGTGGATGAAGTGACTCCAGGGGTTTTACAAAAGGTGAACAAAGAAAAGCTGCTGGAATTATCTGTCATGCTGGATTCAGAGTTACCTTCATCCATAAGAAAAGGAGAGATAATTACAACAATACCTCAGCATTTAAGTTTGCTGGAAGCGCCATCAACATCTTTAGAGATGGCAAAAATTCAATTGAAAATGAAACAGCTTGTGTCAGAGGAAAAATAAAAATAAAGGGAAGATAGAAATGAAGCTGAATTATCATGAAAAGCAGAGGACAGAGAAAAAGAACGAAAGGCCCTTGAAGAACAAAAAGAAAAAGAGAGTGAAGAGAGAGAAAAAGAGAGAGAGAGGAAAGGAAAGAAGAGGGGAAGTTTGACCTTCATAAATTGGCACTTCTACCTGAACATCAGCTTAAAAGAATGGAGATGAAGGATGAATGTAAGCTTAGTGAGGAAGAGATTGAGGATGTGCAAACCCAGCGAAAGGCCTGGGGAGGATCTGTTTAAACACATTGAAGCATCGCCTATATTGGATGAGAAGGATGTAGAAGCCTTTGTCATCTCATTTAAAAAGTTAGCTAAGCAGGTGAAGTGGCCAGCGACCATGTGGGCTTTGTTAATCCAAACAAAGCTGGTAGGTAGAGTTAGTGAGGTATTTGTGTCACTATCAGAGAAGGTATCTGGGTCGTATCAGGAGGTGAGTAAAGCCGTCTTAAGTGCATATAAACTTGTGCTAGAAGCCAAGAGAGAGTATTTCAGGAATCTAAGAAGTGACACTGGTCAAACCTACTTTGAGTTTGAAAGGATCCAGCAAAGTAATTTCAAGAAGTATATGAGCACATTAAAAATCGAGCAAACCAAAGACGCTCTTAAAGAGACGGTTATTTTGGAGGACTTCAAAAATTCACTTCTTGAGTTTGTGAGAACTGATGTGGAAGAGCAGAGAGTTAAACTGGCCACGTTAGCAGCTGAAATGGCTGATGATAATGAGTTGGTTCATAAATCAAAGTTTGCCTTCCATGAACAATTTCAATCCAGAAGGAATAGAAATTGGGGAACAGAGAAATCCTGACTTTGTAAGGTAAAATTAGATCTCAGATGCAGGTCATGAGGATACCTTACCACAGGATAAAAAGGAAACCCTTGACGGGGAAAGAGAAGTTAAAAAGCTCAGTTGTTTTCACAGCAATAAAATAGGCTACATGAAATCACAGTGTTGGTGGGTTAGGAAAAGCACTGGGAAGACAGTGGGAAAATAGGATAAGCTAGTGAATTTTATTGGCGTGGTAACGGAAAGCACATTGGAGGCTAGATAGCTGCACCAGAATATACAACTTGGTCGGAGGTTGGTTAAGAAGGAGGTTTCAGATGTTCTTAAACCATATACTTGTGAAGGTAAAGTTTACTCACACAGGTGAGGAGCAGCTGGTAAAAAATACTGCGCAGAAGAAGCCCTTTGGCCCTCGATTGTAAAGTGGTTACAATATTAAGAGGTACAGGATTCTCTCAATCTGTGATACAGAAAGATGAGGAGATATGTACCTCTGAAGGACTATTGCCAGAAACGATGCTGGCAACGGGAATTGACAGTGAGACAAGCTGTGTTTATCTGTATAGAGTGTAGTTGGAGTACCCAGTGAAAGAGGAGACGTGGTGGTAGGAGTACTGGACAAAGTCTCAGCTCCAGGAATACAATTTGTCCTAGTTAACGAATTAGATGCTCCACAGGTAGGAGTGCTGCCTACTGTGGTTGAAAAGCCAGTGGAAATTCAAGCAACTGAGGTATTGCAGGACACATATCCCGGGATGTTTCCAGATTGTGTGGTAATGAGGTCACAAAGTCATCAGTTAAAACAGGAGAGATCAAAGAGTATAGATAAGAAAGTCGAAGTGGAATTATCAGCGACCCTGTTTGATCAGATGATTGAAACAAAACATGAGACGATGGGTGCTCGGAGAAATTGACTGAGTTACAGCAGAAGGAGGAAAATTAAAAGCAATTGTATCAAAAGGCATACATGAAAGTAGAATCCGAATGTATTCCTCCCTGAGTTCTACTAACTTGAAAATGATGGCTTCATGTGGAAATGAAAACAGGCAGATGAGAAATGGGTAGAAGTTCACCAAGTCATATTAACAGTGTGTGATACAAAGGAGGTAATGCAGTCAGGGCATGAACTCCCAATAGAGGTCATTTAGGGGTAAGACAAACTCAGGCTAATATACAAAAATATTTTTATGGTCTGGACAGAGATGCAGTTGAATTTTGCCAGACATGTTGTACCTGTCAGACAATTGGATAACTGCAGACAATTGGAAAACTGCAGACAGTAATAAAACCTGCACCTTTAATACTTATTCCTGCATTTGAGGAACCTTTTACAAGAATCTTAAATGATTGTGTAGGACCCTTACCTAAAACAGGAAATCAGTATTTGTTAACAACAATGTAAACCACTTGATTTCCAGAGGCCACTTCATGATGCAATATCACAGCTAAAAGGACCGTAGAAGAGTTCCTCAATGTTTTCACTAAATACAGACTACCACCAGAGATTTAATCAGATGGAGGGTCATTCTTCACATGAAAATTTTGCAGGGAAGTTATGGACAGCTTCGGAATAAAACAATTCAAGTCCACAATGTAACGTCCAGAAACACTGGGAGTGCAAGAAAGGTGGCATCAGAGATTAAGACCATGTCGAGAGCTCATATCAAAGTAATCCAGATGGTTGGGATAAAGGAATTTTGTTTGTGCTTTTTGGGATCAAAGATGCACAAAACCGTACTCCAGGCTGAATATTTTCCATCAACCACCAATCGCTGCCTTCTTTCAGAAAACCAGCTTTTAATCCAAACTACTAAATCACCCTCAATCCCATGCCTCTGCATTTTCTCCAACAGCCTACCATGTGGAACCTTATCAAAGGCTTTACTGAAGTCCATTTACACCACGTCAACTGACTTATCCTCATTTACATGCTTGGTCACCTTCTCAAAAAAACTCAATGAGGTTTGTGAGACACGACCTGCCTTTGACGAATCCATGTTGGCTATCTGCAATCAAATTGTTGCTTGCTCGATGATTACAAATCCTATCTTTTATAATCTTTTCCAAAACCTTTCCTAAAACAGAAGTAAGGCTCACTGGTCTATAATTACCTGGGTCATCTGTACTGCCCTTCTTGAACAAAGGCTCAACATTGCAATCCTCCAGTCGTCTGATACTAAACCTGTAGACAACGATGACTCAAATATCAAAGCCAAAGGCTCCGCTATCTCCTCCCTAGCTTCCCAGAGAATTCTCAAATAAATCCCATCCGACCCAGGGGACTTGTCTACTTTCACTACTTCTAGAATTGATAATACCTCTTGTCATTAACCTTGATCCTTTCTAGTCTAATATGTCGTATCTCATCCTTCTCCTCTACAATATACTCCTTTTCCTGAGTGAAAATCAATGAGAAATGTTCGTTTAGCACCTCTCTGATCTCCAAAGGGACCACATTCAACTTCCCACTTCTGTCTTTGACTGGCCCTATTGCCAGGGATAGGTGCATTTTTACAAGCAAGGGAGAGTGGACCTCATCAAGATGAAAGGAGAATGAGTGAAGTGAACTATTTTCCAGCAGCACACTTTTCGACTCTGATCTCCATCATCTGCAGCCCTCAGTATCTCCTATTTGATAATGACTCCAGACAGAAAGAATTCTCACAGAGTGTGTCATGCGAGTCTGCTCAAAAGGTAATTTGACCGGGAAGGAAAGCAAAAGGAGACTGTGTTATTGGTTACAACAAAGAGGGAAGGAACACATTCAGATGATTTTGAAGTGAACCTTCCACAAATTAAATTGGAAAATGCAGGGATTGTTAACAATTGAGATAAATCATTGAGTTAACTTCCAGAGGACAATCAAAATGACCTAAAAGATTTATTGCTATCGCATGGGGAGATACATGGGAAAAAAAAACTGGGAAGCACTAAACTAATTATCCATGATGCAGATATAGGAGATGCTTGTCCAATTAAGCAACGTCCTCACAGGCACACCTCTCTGAGGTCGGCACAGGTTCAAAAGGAAATGGAATACATGCTTCAAGATGAAATATTTGAAGTGAGTACAGTGACTGGAGCTCACCCATAGGAATGGTGACAAAATCAGATGGTACCCAACGGTTATGTGTGGACTGTCACAAAGTCAATGCAGTTACAGAGACTGACGTATATCCGTTTCCTCATTTGGACGACTGCATTGAAAAGTTGGGAAAAACAACTTATATTTTTAGTTAAACTTGCTCAGAAGGTACTGACAGGTACCATTGTCCGAAAGTACAAAGACACCTTTGGTTTTTGTAACATTGCATGCAGTATATCAATTTAAAGTCATGCAATTTGGTATGAAAAATGCACCAGCTACATTTCAAAAAGTAACCATTAAGGTCATTTCGAGATTACTCAGTTGTGTTCTTTATATTGCTGACCTGGTGATGTTTAGTCACACAAGGGTGGAACATTGGCAACATTTATCAGAATTGTTTGATTGACTTCAGGAAGCAGGCTTGGTGATAAGACTGGCTAAGGTTAAACTTGTCAAAGCCCACGTCCCCTTCCTGGGCCATGTTATTGGACATGGACAAATGACCCCACAGAATGCAAAAACAAAGGTAATTGGGGAGTTTCCCACGCCATTGACAAAAACGTAATACCACGGTTCCTGGGATTGAGTGGATTTCATTGAAAACTCGTACCAAATTTTAACAGAGTGGCTAGTCCACTCACTGAATTGCTAATGGAAGACAAGACATTTCTGTGGAAAATGAACTGTCAGAAGGTATTTGCCAGCTTGAAAGCCGTGGTAACCACTGCCCCAGTATTAGCCACACTTAACTACACAAAGCCATTCAAGGTGGCTATCGATGTAAGTGATGTGGGTGTCGGTGCTGTACTCTTACAGGAAGATGACGAGAAGACAAAGACTTATCAGGTATTTCTCCAGGAAATTAAACATCCATCAGCAGAAATATCTGACAGTTGATAAGGAAACGTTCAGCTCTGTGTTGGAGTTATAACATTTCACCGTTTGTGTTACCAGTAATATATCTGAGACAATTATTTACACTGATCATAACCCATCAAAGTTTGTGGAGAAATTTAAGGATAAAAATTCCAGACTGTTTCGATGGAGCTTGCTGTTACATTCAGTTTGAACGTTGTGCATTTGGCATGTTGAGAAAATGTGATTGCTGCATAATGTCACGACTTGGATGAGAAACTGAAGTGTTCAATGGTAGGAGTAAATGGACTGAAAAAAGTAGTGGTGCATGTTTGCATGCATTTAATGTCATGTCTATGCGTTGTAGAGTACTAACCGTGTTTTAAAATTAAGCCATATTTGGACATTGATTGTTGATTTTTTTTAAGGGGGGAGATGTGATGATGGTGCTGCTTTAACAAGGTTATGTTGTCCCTGTAATTTTTCAGAGGGGTCGTAAAGGCAGAGGTTCCGAGATGCCTGGAAAAAATCTATTTGAGATAGCTTTAAAACGTTTGTACAATGAGAAGGAGGAGCCAGTTCTCCCAGGTCAGGGTTTGGTTTGGCTTGGTTTTAGCAAGCACTCTGTTTGAGGTTGCTGTCCTCTGTCTCTCTCTCTCTGTCTGTCTCCCTGACATCTCTCCCGACAGAACCTGCGTTTGACTTATTTTTGCCAAACGACTGTGTATGGGATGTTGCAAATATTTGAAATAGCATCATTAAGTTGTGATAGAATTGACTGGATTATCAGAAAGCTCAAGTTATTCAAAATCCGCTGGTCATTCGTTCCTGCTTCATTCCGTCAACTGTAAATGAACTCTGTTCTGTTTAGAATTAAATGGTTGGGCCAGCTGCATCACTCCTGGAATATCCACTCTACCCCTGCTGGAAACAACTAGCAAAGATAGAGTGTGGGCGACCTTCTTGAAGTGCTTTGAGGGGGTCTTGCATGGTCCATGACAGGTACAGCAGGTTCAAAGGACGGATTTCCCCACTCCTGTTGCTGTGCTCTATAATTTAAGCACAGCAGCATGCAGTGCAAGAACAGCACAAAAGCACAGGTTCTAGCCCCCACTTCCTTCTTCTTGGGGGGGGGGGGTGCGAGGGAGAAAATATGACTGATTTTTAATTGATGTTGCTTCCCCCACCCCATAAAACACGCAGAGATAAATAATTACCCCTAAGTAGCGCAGTAACATCAATGTTCACCAGGAACACTTGGAATAACAGCTTACCAGTAACACCAATGGCTGAAACAAAAGGAAATAAAATATCTTCTATTTGCCAGATAATTGGATATGCCATTTGTGCGAGGAGCAACAACTTGTGTTGTTTTGGGGGCACAAGGTCTGGCAGGAACTGAGAGCTGATGCATTCCAATAGATCCTGATTTATGCAGGGGTTAAGTCCCCAGTGACATAATTACACCTGACAATGTTATTAGTCGCACTAATTGGAACAAACACATGACATCAACAGCTCTGATGCTGATGTGAATAACGTGTTGGGCAAAGCACATACATCTGAAAATGCAGGACTTTATTTTCATTCCACCATTATGCATGAAGCCACAATGTGTGTTTAGAAATGACCAATCTCACAAATATTGAACAGTTTCATTCACATTTTTCCCATAAACCGCAATCCTTTCTGTTTGTGATATTTGAATTGGGGCTGCTCTGCAAAGTAGACTGAACCCAGAGACACAAATTCATTCTGTTCCTGGAGATTCCCATTAAAACTACAAACTTTAATTCTCGAAGGTCATTGGCGTCTGTCCCTCAGTTTGAGGGCAATATGCATTTAACTGAGCTGCAGATGTTTGGTTACATGGAGCAGAATATCGCACGAGTTGGTGGGATCTAGAGAGTTAAATGTCTGACAGTCAGTTGATGAAGGAAAAGTTTACCAGTCAGTCTTACTCTGCTTATGATTTATTCGCAGGTGAAAAATTGCTGATGTCCAAATCCTAACTCTGAAATCCAAATCCAGTGCCAATACATGATATTTGTATGCAATTATTCAAATAATGCTCTACTACTCTAACTTTAACCTTCAATCAAGCCCTAACCCGAACCCAACTTCCCACTGATGTCTGATTTGTACAATTAACAAAGAAATGGAGCGTACACATTCCTTCTCTGCCTCTTCATTAAGGTATTGGGATTAAGGTTCAATGCAGACTGAGAGGCAGATTTGTGCCACTTGGATTTTTTGAATTCACTCTTGGGACTTGGGCACGGCTGAATGGGTGCTCAATAATTTATCATTATCCCTTGAGAAGGGAGCACCATTGAATGTCAAGGAGCGATGTTTGGATTGACTTCCACTGTTGATGAACATTGCCCAGCCTGTGGCGTAGATATTGCTTGGTAGCTCTTAGCCTTAGCCTGGATATCGTCCAGAACTTTCTGCATTGTACGTGGAGTGCTTCAGTATCTGAGGGTTTGTGCATGATGCTTAACTCTGTGCAATCATCATCAAACTTCCACACTTCTGACCTTATGATCGATAATAATTCATTGATGAAGCAGCTGAAGATGGACGAGCCTAGGACATTGCCCTGAGGGACTCCGACAGATATGTTCTGGAGCTGAGATGACTGACCTCCAACAACCTCAATCTATCTTCCTATGTGTCAGATATGACTCCACACAATGGAGAGTTTTCCTCTTGACGCCCATTGATTCCAGTTTTCCTCAGACTCTTATTGCCATATTCGGTCCAATATTACTTGAGATCAAGGACAGTCACTCCCCATTGGTCAGATCAGCATATTTGTATATTCGTGAACCATGGCTGTAATGAGGTCAGGAGCTGACTCGTTCTGGAGGAGCCCAATCTGGGCAGGTTATGACTGCGTTGGTACTGCTTGATAGCACAGTCAATGACAACTTCTGTCACAACTGAGTGTTAATTGATGGGGTTCAAGTTCCCTATTTTTCAGGTATGGGACAATTTTCTAATTTTCCAGGTAGATGCATTGTTCAACTGGAACTGCTTTGATCTAACATGCTGCTTATCCTGGTTTTTGTAAACACAATTAGTTGAGGTTTGCAGCTTCACCAGGTCATTGATTATTTACCAGCTCTTCCCAGTCATGGACTGGTCAAGGATTATCAGTATGTTTTTGTCAAGGGAAAGTCAAACCTTACAAGTTTGATCACAAACCTTGAGGAAGTGACAAGGAGATTAATGAGGGTGACACTGTGGATAATGTTTACATGGATTTTAGTAAGGCTTTTGGCAAGTTCCCACATGGCAAACTGGTAAAAACTGTCAAAGCCCAAGTTAGACAAATTGGATCCAAAGTTGGCTCAGTAACAGGATACAAAGGGTAATGGTCAATGGCTGCACTTGCAAACGGAGAGTTGTCTAGAAAGTTTTCCACAGGGCTTGGGGTTGGGTTACAAGGAGAATTTTAGAGCGTCATTAAGTTCTTTTTATTGTTTTTCCCGATGAAAAAACGCTTGTATCTTTAAATACAGTATGAGAGAGAAAGAGAGTACGTGTGGCCTTTTGCTGGATGCACCCACCATCGAGAACACTCTCCCTGCATCTACTCTGTAGAGTCTTGTTCGAATTTTATAAGCATCTATAAGATCTCCTCTCACATGTCTGAACTCCAGCGAAAACAATCCTAACGTCGTCCATATCTCCTCATCCGTCAGTCCCACCATCCAGAGAAACAGCCTGGGAAACCCTCGCTGCACTCCCTCGAGAGCAAGATCACCATTGATCAGAAAAGGAGACCAAAACTGCACACAGTATTCAAGGCAAGAAAGAGCAAGATATACTTCTTTGGGTCAACGTGTCAAAGGGCATTGGGGCGAAAGTGAGAGCAGGGGACTAAGATGGATGATCTGCTAAGACCATATTGAAGAATACAGCAGGTTCAAGAAGGGCCGAATGTCCTCCTCCTGCTCCTGTATTCGATAAGTTAAGGACCAGTAGCATATGGAGCATGAACAGCCAAGCAGCACAGACTACAGATTCCAGCCCCCGCTTCCTTCCTCTGGGGGGGGGGTGGGGGGGGGGTTTGGTGTGGGGCCGGGGGAGGGGAACATACGACTGAGTTGTAATTAACATTGTTTCCCCAACCCCATGACACGAAAAATGTGGTGGCCCTATAATATGGACTGTAACCGTTTAACGAAATGGCTCAGTACCCTCTTAACGGATAATTCGGGAAGGACAATACGTGATGTCCTTTCTATAAATGCATGCATAAACTTACCAACACGTTGGTGCCCACTCTGGAGTATTGTTAAGCTTATAATCATCGACAAACATACACATTTGTGAAACAGAAGCAAGAGTATCCCACCCCCATAAGCCTGTTCTGCCATTTGGTAAGATCATTCTGCAGGAACCTGTAGAAGAGTTACATCTGAAATGTCGACTTCCGCACCACCTGATGCTGCCTAGCTCGCTGTATTCTTCCAGCCTCCTGCCTTTTTACTTCGGATTCCAGCACCCGCAGTTTTTTGCCTCTATTTGGTAAGGTCATCTGTTTGTGTTTCCAATTTTGGCCTCCCCAAATTACCTTGCGTTTCCTTTGCTGTCAAGAAATCTATCTAACCTTGTTCTAAACGTATTCAATGACAAACCCCCCAACCGCACAGTCGCCTTCTGGTCAGATCCAAGTGTGTACAGCCATCAGAGAAAACAAAAAAAAAAAAATCACTCCTCTCTGAAATTTTAAAACATAAATATTGTACACAACCTGGGACACCACAGCACCCAACCCCTCATTCTGCAATGACACACAAAAGCAAATATACTTTCCATATGCACTTGTTAAAACTGTTTACGATCTGACTTGCACTGAGTGATTTGACGCATTTTGCTTCTGCTCAGAGCCAGGTCAGCAAGCAACATGAGGGAACATTACTTCTCATTCTATTTTATTGAGTGATGAGGAGATGGTTTTGGATTTTTCATCTTAACGGTGAGGTCTGAAGCTGACCATGTGTTCACTCTGACCTGCAGAGCTATTGATCAGGAAACTGGCTGATATTCGACCTCGTTGCCATTTGCCTGCCTATTGCCTGGGAAAAACCCTGTTCTGAAGTGAAATTCTAATCTCCCAGTAATCCAGTTCAACTGTAAAATCTACAGGTAAAGACAGAAAAAGTGGGAAAGAACTGCCATTTCAGGTAGCATTGGTTGGCGAAGAAAGAGTGAGCTTTTCAACTGATGCTCAGTAATCAGCAGTTTATTGCACAAATTCATTCCATCTCCTTATCTTTGGTTAAATTGAGAGCCCCCACTCGGATTAGCTCCACAGTTGAGGTTGGCAGCTTTCTCTGATTTTGTTTTCTGTGGGCTGAGTTGGAATCTGAGATTTTCACTTACGCATTTTTGTTTTTGGAGATCAACTCATGAATTGTCCGCAGAAGAGCAAGTCTTGAATTAAGTCAAGTTTTTGGACAAACTGATTCAGATTGAAGATTCTGTGATGGTGAGCGTGCAGATTTCTCGCCTCTAGCAATGGTAGGGTGTGGCATGCGAAATGGGATTTAGTTCTCGGTCTTCAAACCCTTCAATCTGTTGCAAGATTTAATGATTCGCTTCATCGATTGCTTCAGCTCATCTCTGAATTTATCCTGGATCACAGTGTAAATAAATGTGTTGGTGCAGGAGCTGAGCACTTGCAGCATCTTCCCCGTGCGATCTGTGATAAAGCAAGGGTCTGAGTATGAGGAGTAATATTGGATGTCTGTAATTCGTGCATAAATATTGTACACAACCTGGGTCACCCACAGCAACACAAAACTGCCCGATATACTGAATAGCAAAACGATGGACTTCCGTCGCTTCTCCATCTCTGTATCCTTGTGCTTGTCTCCATTTCTGCAGACATGGAGACCCTTACGGATTCGACTGCTCACTAAAATACGCCTGACAGTCAGCACATTAAACAGCAAGATCAGAAAGAATGGTAGACAAGGGGTTATAATGTAGTTGATCAGTTCGAATGTCGCCCATGCAGAAGAACTGAAGAAACTCCGCTTAGGGGAGCAACCCCATGGAATTTTGTGAGTGATGTATTTTGGTTCATAGATAAAGAACCGAGGTATAGACTCCAGGGAGCCCAGCACACTCACAGTCCCTAGAAATGCTGCTGCAGTTCTCCCAGTGCAAAACTTTGTTTTCAACTTCTCACAGCAAATGGCCACAAATCGGTCAGCGGTGAATGTGACTGTGAGCCAGACAGAAACCACTGTGGCTGCTGACCCCAGGGTAACATAAAGACTGCACAAAGGAGTAATGTTCAGGAAAGAATGTGGTAAATAAATGGGAACAGTGCACCACAATATGGCATCAAACACAACGATAAGGAGATCGGCCACTGCCATTCCAACTAGGTAATGAGTCACACACTTGGAGAGACCACACGTTCTTCTAGACAGGATCATGATTGCCACCAGGTTAACTGTGAGGGAAGAGAGTAAGATAGAAGCAAACATTTACAAACCATTTCCTCAGTCAAAGAATAATGTGAAAGAATCTCGGCAGAATTTCTAACATTGTTGTTGCCTGACGGGAGTAAATTGAACTATTGACTGCATTCCCACAATAGTCAAGAGTGTGGTGCTGGAAAAGCACAGCAGGTCAGGCTGCACCCGGGGAGCAGGAGAATTGACATTTCAAGCAATTTTAAGCCCTTCCTGATGAATGGCTGATACCTGACATATCGATTGTCCTGCTTCTCGGGTGCTGCCTGACCCGTTGTGCTTTTCCAGCACCATACTCTCGATTCTGATCTCCAGCATCTGCAGTCCTCACTTTCTCCTGAATTCCTACAAGTACATACTTCAAACAGAAATAGCAATATATTTTGGAAATCAGACACAAGTGAATAAAGTAACCATGGGAGGTTTGTAGCCCAATATTAATGGTAAAATAAATTTGCTACAGAGGTCAAGGAGCAGATATAATGGCACTATTTAACCCCTAGAGAAAGTGCTTGTATGAAATTAAGGTAGAATTGTTAAATGAAAATATCTAAACAGCACATTAATCACCAATCTGCAACAGAAACACTTGCGATAACAGCTTACCAGGAACACCAATAGCTGAAATGAGAGGAAAGTAAATATCTTCTATTTGCCAGACAATTGGATATGCCATTTCTGGGATTAGAAACAACCTCTATTGTTCTGGTTCAGGCAAGAACTATGAACCATTAGAGTAGATCCTGTTTTATAGAGAAAGTGAGTCTCCAGTGACATCGTCATACCTGACACCATTATTAGTTACACTAACTTGAACAAACACATTACATCAACAGCTATGACTCTGGTGTTAATAATGCTGTGGCAAAACACAGCATTACAAAACTCAGGTGACTTCCTTGATCCCACCTTTATGCAATGAAGCTACAAGTGTATGCAGGAAAGACTGATTTCAAAAATAATGAACAGCTTCATGTACAGTTTCCGTATAAAACATGATCCTTTTAGTTTCAGTTAACTGAATTGTTTCTACTCTGCAAAATAGATAGAATCCAGAGACACAGGTTCATTCGGTTCCTGCAGTTTCCCAGTTACAAAAAGAAACTTCAATTCTCTAAAGACATTGGCATCTGTCCCTCCATTTAAGGACGCTGGCCGCTGAACTGAGAGGGAGAGCTTTGGCCACGTTGTGCAGGGTATCCCATGAGTTCAATGTCTGACAGCTAGTCAGTGACGGAAAACTTTAGAAATCAATCTGTGTTCGGTTTAGGAATTATTCACAATGTGAAAAATTACAGATGTGCAACTCGGAAAGCCAACTCCTCTGCCAGTACATGACACTTGTATACATTTTTTTAAATAATGTACTTTAACCCGAAGCCTAACTCTGCACTGAAGGCTTATTTGTGCAAGAAATAGAGCGTATCCCCTGTGTTTTGTCCTCTTCACAAGATGTTGGATTAAGGTTCCTTGCACTCTGAGAGGCAAGTTTTTACCATTTTGATTTTTTTGAATTCACTTGTGTCACTGAGACATTGCTGACTGGTTTCAACACTTATCAGCATCCTTAAATGTACTTGAGAAGGTATTTATGAGCTGTTTTCTTGAACTGCTGTAATCTACGTGCTGGAGGCAAACTCACAGTATCATAATGGAGGGAAGTTTGGTATATAGTCTCAGGAATACAGAAGGAATGGGATTCAGTATGTTAACACGATTGAATACCTAGGGGCGGTGGTTAGATGGACTCATATTGGAGATGGTCTTTGCCTGGCGTGTGGCGTAAACATTATTTGCCACTTCTTAGCCCAAGACAGGATATAGTCCAGAATGCATGGTGTTTTTACATGGACCGCTTCGGTATCTGAGGAGTCATGAATGATGCTGAAGATTGTGCAATCATCATCAAACGTCCCCACTCTGACCTTATGTTAGAGACATAGTCATTGATGAAGCGGCTGAGGATGGTTGGGTTTCGGACATCCCCCTGAGGAAATCTTGCAGAGATGTTCAGGAGCTCCCACTTCTTTGCCCAATCTCCTAACCTGTCCCAATTCCTTCTGCAGCCTCCCCGCCTCTTCAATGCTACCTGTCCCTCTACCTATCTTTGTATCATCTGCAAACTTAGCCAGAATGCTTTTACTATCTTTATCATTGGTGTATGAAGTGAAAAGATGTCGTCCCAACTCTGAGCCTTGCAGAACACCACTACATATCACCTGCCATTCTGATAAGGGCACTTTCATACCCACTCTTTCTGTTTCCTGCCAGATAGCAAAGCTTCTATCCATGCTAGTACCTTGCCTCGTGCACTGTAATGTCTTACCTTACACGGCAGCCTCCTCTCCAGCATCTTGTCAAAGGCCTTCTTGAAGTCCAGGTAGCTAACATCCATTGGCTCTCCTTCATCTAACCTGCTCATTACTTTCTCAAAGAATAATACCAGATTTGTCAGGCAAGAATCCCCCATGATGAAACCATGCTGATTTTGCCTTATTTTACCATCCACTTCCAAGTATTTAGAAATCTCATCCTTCACAATGGATTCCAAGATCTCACCCACAACCAAGGTTTGGCTAATTGGTCTGTAATTTTCCATCTTTTTCCTTACCTCATTTATAAAGAGGGTTCTCACAACTCCATTCTCTAGATTACCCGCCTTGTCTTACATGATAACAGCCCCAGCTGCTGCCTGCTCACAGATTTCTCTCTCACGTGGTTTGAGCTTTGCAATATCAAGGGAGAAATCCATCTCATCATCAGCCCCAACATTACTGTCCATTTTGTACAGCTGCCATGCTGGAAGTGTGCAGACATATTCCGAAATTCGACACTGTTGGGGAATAGTAGCTGAAAAACAAAAGTGTGTCCATCCATCCCACTTCAACCAGAATGGGTTAGTCAGTCCATGTATCTGTGTTCAGTGAAAATTATATATGTTGAATACCAACATGCCCTGAGCTGATGCATAATGTTATCCTAAGGTCTTGGACATTATTATGTCAACACTGCTTACTTCCTCCTGGACCTAAAATAAGCACCACGTGTTAGATTTCCTTTTTGGGCAAGGGAAAAATCTATTTTCTTTGTTAGATTATATCTTCTTCAAAGCCTTTCACATCAGTTTTCTCAGCTCTTAGCAGCTCTGACCTTTCTAAAATTCCAATGTTCTTTTCTTTCCAGCACACCGATTCACACCAAGCAATGTGCATAGAATAAACAACTTAGATCTTAGAACATAGAACATGCAACATAGATCATATAACATACAACATACAATACAGATGATAGAACATGAATCACAGATCGTAGAACATAGAACATGCAGCAGAGATCGTAAAACATAGAAAATATAACCTAGATCATAGAACATAAAACATTATATTCAAAATGAAAAAAATCCATTGTCCAGAATTAGTCACTCAACCATTGCAATAAGTCTAGAAGTTCACTGTGGCCCGGAGAATGATCCAATAATCCAATCACAAATGTTGTGAATTTCACTGTTTACCAAGGACTGTTTTCTTAAGCTTAATATACACACTTTGTACAGCATTTTGTGGAAAGAAAAAATATGCTATGACGTTTTATCCTAATTTCCTGTCTTCAGTTGGTTTCACACGATTAAACCAAACCCAAGTGGTAAATTTGACCAAGCACGTAAGTAGCTAATTCATTACAAATACTTCGTAGCATTCTTTTCCCTCGATTCATTCACGGGATGTGAGTGACTATGACAACATTTGTTCTCCGCCCCGAGTTGCCCTTGAGAAGGTGTTGAGGAGCTGTGAGCTTGAACTGCTGCAGGGTCACCTCACTCTCCGGGCATAGATATTTCTCCTATTCCATCATTAAGGACGTGGTGATTTGAGGAGTCTCCTCCTTCATAGAGTCATAGAGTCATCGAGTAATACAGCATGGTAACAGGTCCTTTGGCCCAAACTGGTCCATGCTGACCATAGTTCCCACTCAGCTAGTTCCAATTGCCCGCATTGGTCCATATCCATCTAAACTCTAACCCATCCATGTACATATCCAAATGCTTTTTAAAATGTTGCTGTTGTACCTGCCCCCAACCACTTCCTCTGCAGCCCATTCCATATGCGCACCACTCTTTGCATGAAGGAAATGCCCCTCAGGTCTTCCTTAAATCTTTCCCTTTTCACGTCTGGAACACAGCACCTTACACTTGCCTTTAAATAAGATCAAGTTAGTGCCTGGGCTATCTTCTTGATGCATTTGAGGGGAGATTGGTCTGGTCCATAAAAACATGGTAACATAAAAACAGGAGATGAATTGTCCACCACCCATTCACGACTGGGCCTCATCTGTTAGTTGTGGGATCACCTTGCCCTTTCCACCACTTGCTGCTCATGCTGTTTGGTAAGTAGCTTGCCAGGTGAACATTTCACTTTCAATTCTGCCTGGTGCAGTCCATGACACACCCTTCTGCACTCTCCATTGACCCAGGGTTGGTCCACTGGGACATGCCAGGCCAGGAGTTATAGACAGTGCTGGTCCCAGACTGCACAACTGCTGATAGTTCCTCAATGGGACGTCCAGTTAAAGCTATCCGAGATCTTGAGCTCCAGGGAGGGAAACACACAAGCATCATAAGACAGCATTTTGAGAGCCACTGAACGAAAACATATATGAACCAGATCGCAAAGGTTTTACAGGTAGTTTGAAGACTGAGAACACTTTGAGGAATTCACATCCAGACTGAAAAGATTTATTACTGGAATAAAATACAAAAGCTGATCTCTCACTCTCTCTCTGCCATAGAGAGTGAGATGTTTAAGTAGTTTTACCTCCAATGGTTTACATTGCAGAGGCAGCAGCTACAGTCCTGACATTATGTTGACTAGTTGGTTTTGAGAAGATTTGTAGCTCAGGTTGAGTTTCTGGATGTAGGTTTGCTCGCTGAGCTGGAAGGTTCGTTTTCAGACATTTCATCACCATTTTAGGTAACATCATCAGTGAACCTCAGGATGAAGCGCTGGTGGCAAGGCCCACTTTCTATTTATATGTTTAGCTTTCCTTGAGTTGGTGATGTTATTTCCTGTGGTATTATGTGGACTGTTAGGTTTCCTATATGATTACCTCTTCTTCAACCACCAGTGTTACATGGGGGAGGTCAAACCCTTCTGCTAATTAAACTAAAACACCCAGACACAATCGACGCATCTTGTCATCTATTAAAAAATGTGTGAAGAAAGAAGATCCCTGTTTTCTACTGTATAAATAAAAAGGAACACATTATTTAGTTATCCCCAACAGTGAACACGAACAAAGCTATTTACAACCTGAGCCCTCTTTCCCCAAACTAACCACTATCCCTTAGCTGACCACAATTCTATTCACATGCTATTCCACAAACACAATTATTAATAACTGTAAATTAGCACTTAGTCTCTTAAAGTCCACAAATGTTCTTCTTTCTGCCTTCGGCCTTCCTTCCTATTCTTCCCCAGTCTGCTGTCTTCTCCTGGGTCATGGTCTTACTTTTTATTGCAAATATTTTAAGCAATCAGATACCTTTTACATAGATTGTGTCTTCTTCGATACCCCTTTGAGGATCAAATCCCACAGAGCCCGAATGCAGCTTGGTTGGTAATCGGTTGCTTCTGAGTGTTTCATTCTTTTCAAAGGACTCTAGAGCCTTGATCAGCTCATCCAGAGACAGAGATGTTCCAGTCTCTGCTGTTTAAGACGTCCATGATACAAGACAGGAATGACGAGAAGGCTGCACTGCCTATGGACTTTGTGTCATACAGACTGGGCAGTTAGCTCCCTCCTGATTTCCAAAAATCCCGGTGTTTATATGATTCTGATGATGCACCAAATTCCTATGACATGATGCCCTCTTGAACCATGACTACTGCAGTGGGTCAAGAGGGCAGTTCACCCACACATTGTCACGGTGCAACTAAGGATGGGCAGGAACTGCTGAGTCCTGCCAACAACGCCCATGTCCCCAAGATGAATGAAACAAAAGTATGAGAGGCGTTTTATGTCTGCTCAGACTCACATCAGAAAGCAGTATGAGGAAGCACTTATTTCCGTTCTATTCAGGAGAGACGGAAAGGGATTTTGGATGTCTCTCTGTAAGAACAAGAGCTACAGCTGACCACGTGCTCTCTCTGATCTGAGGCTCTATTGATCAGGATATGCTGCCTCATTGCCACTTGCTTGCCCAGAAAGAGCACTGGTCTGAATCGAAATGCTGAGCTCACAGCAATCCCCACAGTCCAGCTGTAAATTCCGCAGATATTAGCAGAAAAGTTGGGAATTAATTCCCATTGCAGGCCGCATCGCTCGGGAAAGAGTCAACATTTCAATCGCCAGCATTTTGTTCCACATGTTCAGGCTATTACCATGTCTCTGGTGACATTCCGAAACTGCGAACGTTCTTCACTTCTTCTCTGGGGCTTAGTTGGTATCTGTCTGAACTCTTCACTTGCCCAGTTTTGTTTTGGAGATCGATTCACGAATTGTCCGCACAACAAGTCTGGCAATCAATCAATGTTTTCGGATCAGATGGAGGCTGACAACTTAATTTTTTTCGTTTGCGGTGATTGTAGGGAAACGAATCTGGAGTGGGATTGAGTTATCATGTTTCAACTCCTTCAAACTGTTCCACAATTTTCGCTTGAAGGTATATACTATTGCAGTCGTCAGCTCTTCTCTGAATCTAACCTGGACCACAGCGTAAATACACATATTGGTGCCGGAGCTGAGCAGTTGTAGCATTCTTGGCAGTGCGATCTGTGATAGAGCAAGGGTCCGTGTCGGAGGAGTCATATCTGATGTGTCTAATTCGTGCATAAATATTGTACACAACCTGGGGCACTCGCAAGAGCACAAAACTGTTCGGTATACTGGACAGAAAAATGATGGACTTCTGCTAGCTCTCCGTTTCCGCATTCTTGTGTTTCTCCCCATTTCTTTGACCACGGAGACCCCTACGTATTCGACTACTCACTAAAAGGCACCTGACAGTCAGCATATTGAAAAACAAGATCAAAAAGAATGACACACAAAGAGTTAAAGTGTAGTTGATCATTTCAAATGCAGCCCACGCAGGGGAACGGAAATAACATGGCTTATTGCTGCAAAGCAATGGAATATTGTTACTGATGTATAACGGTTGGTAGATAAAGTACTGTGGTATAGAGATGGAAATGCAGGTCATCTCCTCTGCTCAGAAGCTGCACCCCCCAGGTCATCTCCTCTGCTCAGAAGCTGCACCCCCCAGGTCATCTCCTCTGCTCAGAAGGCTCTTTCTCCCTCTACAAAGGTTTCAGTGAGTCCCTTTCTCACTGCACCCCCCAGGTCATCTCCTCTGCTCAGAAGGCTCTCTTTCTCCCTCTACAAAGGTTTCAGTGAGTCCCTTTCTCACTGCACCCCCCAGGTCATCTCCTCTGCTCAGAAGTGCTGCCTGACCTGCTGCGCTTCTCCAGCAACACATTTCCATCTCTGATCTCCAGCATCTGCAGACCTCATTTTCTCTACTGTGGTATAGAATCCAGGGAGCTCAATATGCTCACACTCCTTAGAAATGTTGCTGGTCTTCTTTTGGTGCAAAGTTTTCTTTTCAACTTCTCATAGCAAATGGCCACAAATTGGTCAGAGGTGAATGTGACTGTGAGCCAGACAGAAATCACTGTGGCTGCTGACCCAAGGATGGAAGGACTACACACAGGAGTAATTGTTATAAAAGAAGATGGTAAATAAATTGGCATCACAGACAATGACAAGAAGATCGGCCACTGCCATTCCAAGCAAGTAATATGTTATACATTTAGAAAGTCTGCATTTTCCTTGGGAAAAGATCACAATCGCCACCAAGTTAACTGCGAGGGAAGGGAGTGAAACAGAAGTGAATGTTCACTGATAATGTTCTGTTTAAAAGAAGAATGAGACAGAACTTGGGTCAAATTTGGAGTGTTGTTTTGCATGACAGATGTAAACTGAAAAATTGAATGTTTTCCTACAACTGCATGTTTGAAAGACAATCAGCAACAGCATATTTCAGAATTCATAGCTGAAGCAACTGTCTGTGTGGAGTTTGCACACATTCTCCCGTGTCTGTGTGGGTTTCCTCCAGATGCTATGGTTTCCTCCCACAATCCAAAGATGTGTAGGTTAGATGAATTGGCCATGGGAAATTGCCTGTAATGTACGGTATGTGTAGGTTAGGTGCATTAGTCAGTGGGTAAATGTAAAGTAATAGAGTAGAGGAATGGGTCTGGGTGGGATACTCTTTGAAGGGTCAGTGTGGACTTGTTGGGCCAAATGACCTGTTTCCACACCGTAGGGATTCGATTTGGGGTTGCTCAGTGGTTAGCACTGCTGCCGCACAGCACCACAGACCCAGATTCGATTCCATCCTCGGGCGACTGTCTGTGTGGAATTTGCACGTTCTCCCCCTGTCTCCATGGGTTTCCTCCGGGTGCTCCGGTTTCCTACCACAATCCAAATATATGCAGGTCAGATGAATTGGCTATGTTAAATTGCCCATAGTGTTAGGTACATTACTCAGGGGTAAATGTAGATGAATGGGGCTGAGTGGGTTATCCCTCAGAGGGTCGGTGTGGACTTGTTGGGCTGAAGGTCCTGTTTCCATGCAGTAGGGAATCTAATCTAATCTAATCTAAAGTAAAAACAATAAGCACAGGAGGTTTATAGATCATCATCAATGATAAAATGGGTTAGCTATAAAGTATAATGGCAACATTAAACGTCTGAAGTAGGTTGTTATTGAAAATATGCAGTAATAAATAATAACCATTAACCAACACAGTTCACACCAAATTGCATCAGCACTTAAAATAATAGTTACCAGGAACAGCAATGGCTAGAATAAGAGGATATAAATACCTTCTATTAGCCATACTATTGGATATGCCATTTCTAAAACTTGCAACGACTTCTGTTGTTCTGGAGCATGCATATCTAGCAGGAACTGTGAACCGATCTATTCCAATAGATCCTGATTTACAAAGAGGGTAAACCTCCAGTGACTTTGCTACACCTGACAGCTCCATTCGTTACGCTAACTTGAGAATACACATTACTCCAACAGTTATGACCCTGATGTGATTACTGTGGCGGGCAAAACGCAAACATCTCAAAGTTGATGAGCTTCCATTTATTCGCGTTAAAAGGGACTTACCTCGGGAGTCGAGCTTCCATTTGCCGAGAAGTGTGAGGGAGGAGCGAAGGAATTCTGGGAAGACATATATTTGTGTGGTTGCGTTACCCAATACACAACTCGGGTTGTGTCTCCCACCCATCCTCCTCTAAACAGAAGAAAAGGTTCAGTGTGCCAGATTGGTGAGGTAACGAGTTTATTTTTTATTCATTATTTTTCAACAGTCTCTTTGGGAATTTAAAATAGTGGGAATGGAGGTTAGGGCAATTGAATGTTCCTCCTGCAGAATGTGGGAGGTAAGGGTCACCACTAGTGTCCCTGCGAACTGCATCTGTGGGAAGTGCACCCAACTCCAGCTCCTCGAAAACCACGTTAGGGAACTGGAGCTGGAGCTGGATGAACTTCGGATCATTTAGGATCAGAGGGGGTTATTGAGAGGAGTTACAGGGAGGTAGTTGCTCCTCAGGTACAAGAAAAAGCCAGATGGGTTACAGTCAGGGGATGGAAAGGGAACCGTCAGGCAGGGCAGGGATGCCCTGTGGCCATTCCCCTCAACAATAAGTATACCATTTTGGATACTGTTGGGGGGGGGAACGACTTACCAGGGGAAAGCAGTGGGGCACAGGGCTCTGGCACAGAGTCTGTCCCTGCTGCTCAGCAGGGGAGGGGGGAGAGGAGCAGAGCAGTAGTCATTGGGGACTCCATAGTTAGGGGGACAGATAGGAGGTTCTGTGGGGATGAGAGAGACTCACGGTTGGTGTGTTGTCTCCCAGGTGCCAGGGATCGTGATGTCTCTGATCGTGTTTTTGGGATCCTTAAGGGGGAGGGGGAGCAGCCCCAAGTCGTGGCCCACATAGACACCAACGACATAGGTAGGAAGAGAGATGGGGATTTAAGGCAGAAATTCAGGGAGCAGGGATGGAAGCTTAGAGCTAGGACGAACAGAGTTGTTGCTCTGGTTTGTTGCCTGTGCCACATGCTAGTGAGGTGAGGAATAGGGAGAGAGGCTACAGGGATGGTGTGGGAGGGAGGGCTTTGGATTCTTGTATAATTGGGGCTCTTTCTGGGGTAGGTGGGACCTCTATAAGCAGGATGGATTTCATCTGAACCAGAAGGGTTCCAATATCCTGGGGGGGGGGGGGGGGGGGGGGGAATTTGCTAAGGCTATTGGGGTGGGTTTAAAACTAATCCAGCAGGGGGATGGGAATCAAAATTGTAGTTCAGGTATAGAAAAGGTTGAGAGTAGGGAGGTCAAAAGTCAGGTTTCAGGGACGCAAGATGGCACCGGCAAGCAAGAGGTTGGTTTGAAGTGTGTCTATTTCAATGCCAGGAGCATCCAGAATAAGGTGGATGAACTTGCAGCATGGGTTGGTACCTGGGACTTCAATATTGTGGCATTTCGGAGACATGGATAGAGCAGGGACTGGAATGGTCGTTGCAGGTTCCAGGATTTAGATGTTTCCGTAAGAACAGAGAAGATGATAAAAGAGGGGGAGGTGTGGCATTATTGGTCAAGGACAGTATTGCAGTTGCAGAAAGGATGTTTGGGGACTTGTCAACTGAGGTAGTAAAGGCTGAGGTTAGAAATAGGAAAGGAGAGGTCACCCTGTTGGGAGCTTTCTATAGGCCTCCGAATAGTTCCAGAGATGTAGAATGAAGGATAGCAAAGATGATTCTCGATAGGAGTGAGAGAGATTGTCAAGGGGGTAGTTGTCATGGGGCACTTCAACTTTCCAAATATTGACTGGGAACACTATAGTACGAGTACTATAGATGGGTCAGTTTTTGTCCAGTGTGTGCAGGAGGGCTTCCTAACAGTATATAGACAGACCAACAAGGGGTGAAGGCACATTAGATTTGGTACTGTGTAACAAGCCCGGCCAGGTGTTAGACTTGGAAGTAGGTGAGCACTTTGGTGATAGCGATCACAATTCTGTTATGTTTACGTTAGTGATAGAAAGGGATAGGTGTATACCACTGGGCAAGAGTTACAGCTGGGGGAAAGGCAGTTACGATGCGATTGGGCAAGATTTAGGAAGCATAGAATGGGGAAGGAAACTGCAGGGGATGGGCACATTAGAAATGTGGAGCTTATTCAAGGAAAAGCTCTTGAGTGTCCTACATTAGCACCTGTCAGGCAGGGAGGAAGCTGTAGAGTTCCGGGAGCTGTGGTTTATGAAGAAAGTGGAATCTCTGGTCAAGAGAAAGAAGAAGGCCTATGTTAGGATGAGATGTGAAGGCTCAGTTAGGGTGCTTGAGGATTACAAGGTAGCCAGGATAGACCTAAAGAGAGAGCTCAGAAGCACCAGGAGGAGACATGAGAAGTTGTTGGCAGATAGGATCAGGGTAAACCCTAAGGCTTTCTAAGGCATATAATGAATAAAAGAATGATGAGAGTAAGATTAGGGACAATCAAGGATAGTAGTGGGAAGTTGTGTGTGGACTCAGAGGGGATGGGGAAGCACTAAATCAATATTTTTCGACAGTATTCACTCTAGAAAACGACAATGTTGTCGAGGAGAATACTGAGATACAGGCTACTAGACTGGGTGTGATTAAGGTTCACAAGGAGGAGGTATTAGAAATCCTGCAGAGTTTGAAAATAGATAAGTCCCCTGGGCTGGATGGGATTTATCCTCGAATCCTCTGGGAAGCCAGGGAGGAGATTGCCGAGCCATTGACATTGATCTTTAAATCGTCATTGTCTCCAGGAATAGTGCCAGAAGACTGAAGGATAGCAAATGTGGTTCCCCCATTCAAGAAGGGGAGTAGAGACAACCCTGGGAATTATAGACCAGTGAGCCTTACTTCAGTTGTTGGTAAAGTGTTGGAAAAGGTTATAAGAGATAGAATTTATAACCATCTAGAAAATAATAATTTGATTAGGGATAGTCAGCACGGTTTTGTGAAGGGTAGGTCGTGCCTCACAAACCTCATTGAGTTATTTGAGAAGGTGACCAAACAGGTAGATGAGAGTAAACTGGTTGATGTGGTGTATATGGATTTCAGCAAGGCGTTCGATAAGGTTCCCCACAGCAGGCTATTGTACAAAATGTGGAGGAATGGGATTGTGGGAGATATAGCAGTTTGGGTCAGTAATTGGATTGCTGAAAGAAGACAGAGGGTGGTGGTTGATGGGAAATGTTCATCCTGGAGTCCAGTTAGCAGTGGTGTATCGCAAGAGTCGGTGTTGGTTCCACTGCTGTTCGTCATTTTTATAAACGACTTGGATGAGGGCGTAGAAGGGTGGGTTAGTAAATTTGTGGATGACACTAAGGTTGGTGGAGTTGTGGATAGTGATGAAGGATGTTGTAGGTTACAAAGAGACATGGATAAGCTGCAGAGCTGGGCTGAGAGGTGGCAAATGGAGTTTAATGCAGCCAAGTGTGAGGTGATACACTTTGGTCGGAGTAACTGGAATGCAAAGTACTGGGCTAATGGTAAGATTCTTAGTAGTGTCGATGAGCAGAGAGATCTCGGTGTCCAGGTACACAGTTCCTTGAAAGTTGCCACCTAGGTTGACAGGGTTGTTAAGAAGGCATACAGTGTTTTAGCTTTTATTAACAGAGGGATTGAGTTCCAGAACCATGAGGTTATGCTACAGCTGTACAAAACTCTGGTGTGGCTGCACTTGGAGTATTGTGTACAGTTCTGGTCACCACATTATAAGAAGGATGTGGAAGCTTTTGAAAGGGTGCAGAGGAGATTTACTAGGATGTTTCCTGGTATGGAGGGAGGTCTTACAAGGAAAGGCTGAGGGACTTGAAGCTGTTTTCATTGGAGAGAAGAAGGTTGAGAGGTGACTTAAAAGAGACATATAAGATAATCAGAGGGTTAGATAGGGTGGACAGGGAGAGCCTTTTTCCAAGTATGTTGACGGCGAGCACAAGAGGGCATAGTTTTAAATTGAGGGGTGACAGATATAGGACAGATGTCATAGGTAGTTCCTCTACTCAGAGAGTAGTAAGGGTATGGAATGCTTTGTCTGCAACGGTAGTAGATTCGCCGACTTTAAGTGCATTTAAGTCGTCATTGGACAGGCATATGGATGTACATGGAATAGTGTAGGTTAGATGGGCATCAAATTGGTATGGCAGGTCGGCACAACATCGAGGGCCGAAGGGCCTGTACTGTGCTGTAATGTTCTATGATCTATGTTCCACAGTTATGCAGTGAAGCCAAAAGTCCATCCACAAAGGACTGATCCCATAAATAACGACCTGCTTCATTTACACTTTCTCTGTACACCATGACCCTTTGTCTCTATGAGGTAGACAGTATGCATAAATACAAACTCTCTCTCTTCCTGCAGATGCTTTCTTCACAATACAAGCTCCAATTTTCCACATTGGTGCCTGCTTCTCCATTTGCGTTATGTGATCCGGAGAGCTCAATATCTGACAGCCAATTGGTAAACACAAACTTTGGAAGTCAATCTTAACTGGGTTTATGATTTATTCACCAGGTGAAAAAAAACTGCAGATGTGCGTTTCTTAACTCTGAAACCCAATTCTACTGCAGGTACACTTTTATGCAATTTTTCAATTAATATCCTACTGCTCTAACTCTAAACATAACCCCAACCAGAACCACAATTTTATCTCTACACTGAAGTCTAACTTGTACAATTAGCTAAGAAATTCAGTTAATAGAATGCAGTACTCCTTCCTCTATCTCTTCATTAAATGCAGTATTGGGATTACGGTTCAATCTAGCCTGAGGGGCAAAGTTTTCCCATTTTGAATTTTTGGAATTCACACATGGGAATGGGAGCTGCTGGTTGGCTCAACATGTATCACCATCCTGAATTGCACTGGAAGAGGTGCTCCTGAACAGCTTTCCTAAGCTGCTGCACTCTACTGGCTGTAAGGAGACCAGCAATATCATAACAGAGGGAAGTACAGAACTAAGACCAAGGAACACAGATGGGACAGGATTCAGTCTAGTAAAAAATATTGATTCTCAAAGGGCTTTGGTTACACGCACTCCTATTGGAGTTGTTCATTGGCTGCCGTGTGGTGTGAAAATTACTTGCCAAACCTTAGCCAAAGCCTTGAAGCTTTCCATATTTTGTTAACTTTATACAAGGACTACTTCAGTTTCTGAGGAGTCATGAATGATACTGAACATTATGCAGTCATCATAATGATGACTTCCTACCTTCTGAGACAGGGAATGTCATTGTTGAAATCGGTGAAAATGGTGGGGCCTAAGACAATCCCCTGAGAAACTCCTGCAGCGAAGTTCTTGAGTTGAGATAACTGACCTCCAAAAACCACAAATCACCAGGTATGACTACGAGTGAAAAGTTTGCCATGGATTCCAATTTGATAGCACACTTGGCCCAATACGACTTTGATATCAAGTGCAGTCACCCTCACCTCGCCCCCCACTTGCTCAGTTCAGCTTATTTGTCGATCTTTGAACCAAGACTGAAATGAGGTCAGGAGCTGAAAGGCCCAAGTGGTAAGGTCAGGAGCTGAAAGGCCCTGTGGTACCCAAAGTGGCAGGCTATTACTTTACTGATGATAGAGTGTAGACTGATGGCATGGTAATTGACTGGGTTTGATTTTCCTTACTTTCAATGTATGTGACCTCACCGGGCAATTTTCCACATTGTCGTGTAGAATGCCGGTGTTGTGTAGGACACTGTGGCTGCGATGGACCATTTTATGGAACAAATGACTTCAGTCACATTGTCTGGGCCTTCGAAGCATCCGTTGCTTTCAGCCGATTCTTGATATCACGTGGTGGGATCAAATGGTTGAAAATTGGGAACTATGTCACTGAGGGTCTCTTGACAAGGCCGTGCTAAATTACACACTGAGCTTCTGAGTGTAAACTTAAGCCAACGCTACAGCATCATTCTTTGCACTGATGCGCTGCCCTCTCCTCACAGGGAGGACGTTGATATTTGGGGACCCCCCTTTCCTCCACCGAGTTGTTTACTTGTCCACCACCATTCCCAACTGCAGGTGGAAAGACTTTAGAGCTTAGACCTAATCCGTTGGTTTTGGGATAATTTTGTTCTGCCTCTCATCTGTTGCATCGACTGTTTGGCATGGCGAGGACGAGGTGGCATTGCTTTAAATTAAGGGGTGATAAATATAGGACAGATGTCAGAGGTAGTTTCTTTAGTCAGAGAGTAGTAAGGGTATGGAATGCTTTGCCTGTAACTGTAGTAGATTCGCCAAGTTTAAGTACATTTAAGTCGTCATTGGACAAGCATATAGACGTACATGGAATAGTGTAGGTTAGATGGGCTTCAGATTGGTATGACAGGTCAGTACAACATTGAGGGCCGAAGGGCCTGTACTGTGCTGTAATGTTCTATGTTCTATGAAATGTTCTATGTTCTATTGACTATTCAGAGATTGTCCACATGGTTTTTTTTAAAGGGCAGGTCAAGCCTTAAAAAATTGATAGCATCCTTTGAGGCAGGGATTTGATGAGGGTAACACAATGGATTTTAATACGGCAAAAGTGAGGACTGCAGATGCCGGAAACCAGAGTCTAGATTAGAATAGTGCTGGAAAAGCACAGCAGGTCAGCCAGCATCTGAGGAGCAGGAAAATCGACATTTCAGACAAAAGCCCTTCATCATGAATTTAATAAGGCACTTGACAAGGTCCCACATGGTAGACTGGTCAAGAAAGCTCTACACCAGGCCCAAGCCCCCAACCCTGCCAGGTTTTTGCTATCCCACCTCCCTCCACCTGAGACCTCCCCCTCACTGAGGATGAATGGTCAGCCCTCTGTAAGGTCTCACCTTCATCCCACTATGCTCCTGCCTCAACAAATTCCATACGCACTTCTTCCAAGTATTCCAACTGTGGCCTAATCAAAGTTTTGTCAAGCTCCAACATAATCTATGCCATGATTGAAAAAGGAAAGCATCACATATCCCTTCTAAAGTACCCTTTTAACTTGTTATACTGTCTTCAAGGATCTGTGGGCAAGCACCCGAAAATTGCTCTGTTCTTCCGAGCCTTCTAGTGTCTTATTATTCATCGAGTTGTCCCTTGTCTTGCTATTTCCTCGAAAGTGCATCAAATCACATTTAGAACACATACAGCATAGGACAGAACAACGCAGGAATGGGCCCTTGAATCCACAATATTGTGCAAAACATGATACAAATTAAACTAATCACTTCTACCTGCCTGTGGTCCACACCCCTCCTTTCCTTGCAAACACATCTGCTTATCTAAATGTCCCTTAAATACACTGATCGTATTTGCCTCCACCACCATCCCTGACAGTGTGTTCCGGATTCCTACTGCTGTATGTGTAAAACAAAATGGCCCTCACATCTCCTTTTAACTTTCTCCTTCCCTCCATAAAAGCATGCCCTCTCGTTGTAGGCATTTCAACTCTGGGAAAAAAGGATTCTGAACATGGACCCTATCTGTGCATCTCATCATTATGTAGACTTCTAACAAGTCTCCTCTGTCGCTTCAGAGAAAACAACCCAAGATTTTCAAGCTTCTCCTTATTGGTCTTGCCCTCTAATCAAGGCAGCATCCTAGTAAACCTCTTCTGTATTTTCTCCAAAGCCTCCACAATCTTCCTGTAACGTGGTGACAGGAAATTCCATCTGCTACCTATCTGCCATCTGACCCATCTTTCTATATCCTCCTGTAACCTCATATATTTGTCCCCACTCTCAACCACCTAGCCAATCTTTGAGTCATCTGCAAACTTACTTATCACCACCGCTGCCACAGCCCACACTGTCACCCATATCAGTCAGTGGATATCAGAAGCAATCAGGGACCCATCACTGATCCCGTGGTATAACACTGCAGAAGGTTCTCCAGTCAAACAAGTAGCCTTCTCCCACTACCCTTTGACTCTGTTAGTGCGCCAAGTTTGGATCCAACTTGTCACAAATTACTCTGGATTAGATTAGATTACATTACAGTGTGGAAACAGGCCCTTCGGCCCAACAAGTCCACATCAATCCGCCGAAGCGCAACCCACCCATACCCCTACATTTACCCCTTACCTAACACTACAGGCAATTTAGCATGGCCAATTCACCTGACCTGCACATCTTTGGACTATGGGAGGAAACCGGAGCACCCGGAGGAAACCCACGCAGACACGGGGAGAACGTGCAAACTCCACACAGTCAGTCGCCTGAGGTGGGAATTGAACCCGGGTCTCACGCGCTGTGAGGCAGCAGTGCTAACCACTGTGCCACCGTGCCGCCCATGAGATCCATGAGATTTTACCTTGTTTATCAGTTTCCCGTGTGGGACCTTGTCATAGGCCTTGCTCAAATCCATATAAACTGCATCAACTTGCGTGTCCTCAGATTTATATTTGGTCCTCTCCTTGAAAAAAATTCCACCAGATGTGTTAGGCATGACCTTCCTCTAACAAAGTCATACTGATTATCCCCACATCTCTAAATCGAGATTAATTGTCTCACTCGATATTTCCTCCGATAGCTTCCTCACCACTGATGTGAAACTCACATTGCAATTCCTTGTTTTTTCTCTACCTGCCTTCTTGTAAGATGAACCCCATTAGCTGTCCTCCAGACCTCTGGCCCGTCCTGTCTGGTAAGAGACTCTTTAAAGCTTTGGGTCAGTGCACTTAGCATTTCCTCTCTCGTCACCCACAACAGCTGGTGACGCAACTCACCCAGATCTGGGGATCTGTCCAGTTTAAAATCCATCTCAAATCCCTCGTATGCCAATCTGTTCAAGCACTTTAGAGGCCCTCTTCTCAAATTCTGTACTTGTGTCCTCCTTATCCCAAATAAGGGTAGATGTGAAATGCTCATTTAGCACTTTACCAATGTCTTCCAGCTTTGGTTCTTGACTCTGAACTGTAACAGGTAGCAAGTTCTCATTTTGCTTCCCTTGCATGTCAAAATACCATTTGAGCATATTCACATGACACACTCTGGGAGTTCTTACCAAATAATTCACTTCATTCATTTCCCTTTTGAATTGATAAGGCACTTGCTTTTAAATGTTCAGCTTCCACTGGTAGTAATACTGGGCCTTTATCTCCAGTATTGAAACTACGAAGTTTTGATCCCTTGTCTGCTTCCTGTTTCATTACATGCTGTGCTACTTTTAAATGCTCGGCGAAAGTGAGTACGGCAGATGCTGGAGATCGGGATCAAGATTAGAGTGGTGCTGGGAAATCACAGCAGATCAGGCAGCATCTGAGGAGCAGGAAAATCGAAGTTTCGGGCAAAAGCCCTTCATCAGGAATGATGGAACTTTTAAATGCTGTCGAGCCAACTCACCTGCTCTATTTAACCTTTCCCTAACATTTGACACATAGTCCAACTATGTAGTCTCTTAACTCTGAGGAAGGGTCACCGGACCTGAAACGTTAACTTGGATTAGTCTGCACAGATTCCCCCAGACCTGCTGAGGTTTTCCAGCAATTTCTGTTTTTGTTTGTGATTTCCAGCATCCACAGTTCTGTTGGTTTTTAGTTATGTAATCTCTGATTATATTTTGAGGGAGTCTGGTCTGGTCCATAACACCACGATGTCAGGAAACATCACAGGATATACTTCCTGCAACACCTCAGTTGTTTGACTTCCCACTAGCTTTTAAATCAGAGTAGGAATCACTCCCAACTGTGATACAGCTGTATCATTACTGAGGGCGATCCTTATTTCTGGAACAGAGAATTTCCCTATTATTCTGACCACCAGTTCATTACTTTTCACCAGACAATCCCAACTCATCTCATATAATGGAGCATTACTTTTCTCACCATGAATTCAACACAACACCACCTCCGCTGACAATACTCCTACTGACTTATATATCTGCTCATCTTCCACAGTCAAAGATTGACTTGCTCCTGTATCGCTTAAACTCTTAATTTCTTTACCTGCTCCTCTTGGCACAAACCTTAACTGTGCCAGTTAATGCTTTCAAGAGATCTGGTACTTTCATATCAACCGACCCCAGACCAGGTTGTACATTCTTTTGCAGATTTCTAGCTTCCACTGTGAACTCCTTTACCCCTTCAATAAACTCCATTGGCTTATCACATCTGTCTTCCCAGTTCTTTTATTAAACCCACCAACATTGTGACTTCATGTGTCCTGCATTTTTACAGTAGAAACATCAAAGGTTATTGACTTCTCTTCTGCCTCAGGGGTTTCTTTTTTGAACGTCTGGTAAACTATCGTTACTATCTTCAATGAGATGTCCTTTTCTTTAACCGCCTAACGAGTTCTCCTTTCCCCATTTTCTAACCCTCGCAGATTGAGCTTGATGCCAGAAGCCAAAGTTTGATTTGCGAACTAACTTTTTCTTGTCTACCATTTCTGATGCTAATCTTGCAGTTTTAATTCATTGATCTTCCACATGACTACTTCAGGAAGTGGTTTAAGCTCTGCAACGATCTGAGCTCTGCCGCCCCGGTTGGGAATGGTCATGGACAAAAAAAAAACCACTCACCAGAGGAGGAGAAAGTGATGACTGCGGAATTTGGAGATCAGAGTCGAGAGTGTGGTGCTGTAAAAGTGCAGCAGGTCAGGCAGCAACCGAGGAGCAGGAGAATCAGCGTTTTGGGCATAAGCCCTTCATCAGGAGGAGACTTCACAAATAATCCTGTCCTCAACTTTTGGGAGAGACCAGCACAACACTGCGAATGATAAGGATGTAGCTTTCATGACAATCTTCAGCCAGAAGTGCTCGGTATATAATTTGTCTCAGTCTCCTTCAGAGAACCCCAACAACACAGATGCCAGTTTTCAACCGTTAGATTCACTCCAAGTGATGTAGATTTAGCTGAAAGCATCGAATACTGCAAAGGCCCTGCCAATAGTTTTGAAATGTTGTGGTCCAGAGTATGTTGCATCACAGCCAAACGGTTCCTATGTTGTTACAACACTGGAACCTACCCAAAAATGTGGAAAATTGACGGGTAGATCCCATACTAGAGAAGTAGACAAACCCAATTGGCCAGTTCCTGCCCCATCTGTCTACTCTCAATGATCAGTAAAGTGGTGGATGGTGTCAATAGCAGTGCTATCAAGCGACACCGTCGCAGTCATGTCCGGTTTGGGTTCCACATCAGAACCACTCAGCTCCTGACCTCATTACAGCCTTGGTTCACAAATGGACAAATAGCTGAACTGAGCGCATGGAGAGTGAGGTGATGGTGACTACACTTGACACCAGTGTCATGTTGGATGGAGTGTGCTATCAAGGATTCATGCAGCATAGGAATATGGTTGTGGTTGTTGGTCGATTGTCAGTTATCTCAGCTCCAGAACATCTTTGCAGGAGTTCCACAGAAAAGTCTCCCAACTCTCTTCAGATGCTTCATCAATGACCTTCCCTCGATCATAAGGTCTGAAGTAGGATTATTTGATGATGAGGTGCACAATGGTCACTATCACTCAGAACTCCCCAGATACTGAAGCCATCCATATACAAATGCAACAAATTCTGAACAATATCCAGGCTTAGGCCAAGAAGTTGCAAGTAATATTTATGCCATACACGAGGCAATGAACATCTCCAATCGAAGCTCATCTAACCACCACCCCTTGATATTGTTAGCACACCAAATGCCATTCCTTCAGGGTTGCTGGGTCTAAGTCCTATATATCCCTCCTTTATGACATTTTGAGTCTACCACATAGACTGCAGCAGTTCATTGAATCAGTTTATCAGCAAATTCTCTAGGGGCATTTAGTTGCTGACTCAGTCAGGGCACACAAGTTGAGTTGGGGTTAGGGTGAGGGTTAGTGTTTGGTCATGGTTGAGTTAGGGTTAGGGTTATGGTTAGGATTAGGGTTAGGAGACTAAATAATTGTTTCTAAGTGTCATACTCTGGCACTGGAGTTGAGTTTTTGAGTTAGAATTTGTACATCTGCAAATTTCCAACTTGCATATGAATCCTAAACTAAGTTAAAAATAACTTCTAAGTCTTTCCTGCACCAACTGGCTGTCAGACATTGAATTCTACAGATGCCTTTACCTCATGGGATGTCCTGTACATGTAACCAAAGATCAGTTCAGTGGACAAAGTCCTCAAACGGACGGAGAAACGCCAATGTCCTTTCGAGAATTGAAGTTTGCATTTTTAACTGGGAATCTGCAGGAACAGAATGAATCTGTGTCTCTGGAATCAGTCTGCCTTGCAGAGCCCCAAAAGGCTCTTTCTTTCAGAGAAACTGTAAATGATGCTGTTTATTGATTATGAGGTCAGTCTTTTTTTTTGCCAGTACTTTTAGCTTCATTGCATAATGGTGTAACTAAGATAACCTCCTGAATTTGAGATGCTTCTGTTTTTCCAACATTGCTTAGACCAGAGGCAAAGCTGTTGATGCAATGTGTTTGTTTAAGTTAGTGTAATTAATAATGGTGTCAAGTGTAACTATGTCACCAGAGATTTCTCCTCTGTATAAATCAGGATCTAATGGGAAGGACAAGTTCACAGTTCCTGCCAGATCTGTGGACTCCCAGAACAACAGACATTGTTGCTAATCCCAGAAATGACATACCCAGTTGTATGGAAAATAGAAGACGTTTACTTTCCTCTCATTTCAGCCATTGGTGTTCCAGGTAAGCTGTTATCTCAAGTGTTCCTGATGCATTTCTGTGTGAACCGTGTTGCTTAATGATCATTATTTCTCACTGTGTATTTTATCAACCACCTTTTCTTGGAGTCAAATGCCACCATTGTATATGCTCCTTTACTCTTGTAGGTAATTCATTTTACCATTAATGATAACCTATAAATCTCCCATGGTTACTTTATTCACTTTTGTTATGGATTCCCCCCAAAATATTGATAATTGTGTTTCAAGCACACATCTGTAGGAAAGCATTCAACATTTCAGTTTACACTCGTCAAGCAACAACAAAGTTGGAACTTTTGCCATAGGTTCTGTCACATTGTTCTTTTATGCAGGGTGTGTAAATATTTGCTCCTATCTCACTCTCTTCCTTCACAGTTAACCTTGTCGCAATTGTGATCCTATCCCGAGGAAGGTGTGGTCTCTCTAAGTGTGTAACGTATTACTTGGTTGGAATGGCAGTGGCCGATCACTTTGTCGTTGTCTTTGATGCCATATTGAGGATCACTATTCCAATTTATTTACCACGTTCCTACGTGAACATTACTCCTGTGTGTAGTCTTGTTGTTGCTCTGGGATCAGCAGCCACAGTGGTTTCTGTCTGGCTCACAGTCACGTTCACCGCTGACCGATTTATTGCCATTTGCTGTGAGAAGGTGAAAACAAGATTTTGCAACGAGAGAACTGCAGCAGCATTTCTCGGGACTGTGACCATGCTGGGCTCCCTGGAGTCTGTACCCTGGTTCTTTATCTATGAACCACGATACATCATTGACAATATTCCGTGGGGCTGTGCCCGTAAGCCCAGTTTCTTCAGTTCTCCTGCGTGGGCTGCGTTTGAAATGATCAACTACATTTTAACCCCTTGTGTGCCATTCTTTCTGATCTTGCTGTTCAATGTGCTGACTGTCAGGCGTATTTTAGTGAGTAGTCGAATCCGTAGGGGTCTCCGTGGTCAAACAAATGGAGAGAAGCACAAGGATGCAGAGATGGAAAACCGATGGAAGTCCATTGTTTTGCTCTTCAGTATATCAGGCAGTTTTGTGCTGTTGTGGGTGACCCAGGTTGTTTACAACATTTACGCACGTATTACTGATATCCGAGATTACTCTTCCTTTACAGATCCTTGCTTCATCACAGATCGCACATCAAAGATGCTGCAACTGCTCAGCTCCTGCACCAACACATGCATTTACGCTGTGATTCAGGCTAAATTCAGGGAACAGCTGAAGAATGCCATGATATACCCTTTCAAGCGAATCGCTAAGTCATGGAACAGGTTGAAGGGCTTGAAACCCGGGAACTGATTTCTTCTTCACATTCCTTTCCCTCCAATCCCCCAGAGGAAAGTAGTAAGTTCACAGCATCGCACATTCTTCCGTCTGATTGCGTCTGTCCGAAAAAAAAGAATCGATTTACTGCAAGGTCTGCTGTGTGGACAATCCATGAGCTTTGATCTCCAAAAACAAAAGTGCGCACGTGAAAAGCTGAGAGAGATCCCACTTAAGGCCACAGAACAAAAAGGAGGAAGCTGCCAATCTCAGGTGTGACACAAATGGGAGTGGGGCCTGGCAATTCCGTCAGAGATAAGGTGATGATCTGAATATACGCAATGAAATGCTGATAACTGAGTACCAGTCTGAAAAGTTGACTGTTTCTTTCCCCATCAATGCTGCCTGAAATGGGAATTATTTCCTTGTTTTCCTGCATTTACCTGTGGGTTTTAAAGCCAAACTGGATTACTGTGAGATCAAGATTTAATTTCAGAGCAGTGTTCTATTAGAAGTGGGGCAGACTAGAGGCACAGAGTTAGAATATCAGCTCTGATCCTGATCAGTGGCTCCGCCTCTCGGAGAGCACACATGGCCAACTTCAGCTCCTGTTCTTAAGATGAGAAACCCAAAACTGCCATTCTGACTCTGCTGAATAGAACATCGTTCCCTCACATTGCTTTCTGATGCTGTCTGAGCATAGATAACATTCCTCAAATCACTCAACACATGTTAAGATCCTAAACAATGTTGACAGGATGCACATGGAATGGATGTTTCCTGTTGTGAGTCAGTGCAGAACGGGGGTGGGGCGGTGAAGAGGGGGAAACTGTTTTAATATTAGGGCGCACCCTTGTAATGTGGTATTGTGGGGAACATTTAACATTGCTTGATGGGAAAAAATGGCCAACTCTCGAATGATAGATCAGCAAGTTAAACAGGACTGCGACAAAAGGCTAGAAACAGCTTTCAGGACCAGGCTGAATGTAAACAAATTCCACAAGTTTGATAAAACTTCAGTGACCTTCTTAACGGCTCCTTGTATATATTGCAGATTGTAGCTTGAACAAAACGTCTATACAGTAGAAACAGAGCTATGGAATGATGCAAATGATTAATGTTTTTCAGGCTAAGTATCAGTGCTATGCGTGATATACCTTTTATGGTAATTTGAAATTCCTTAGCATATTTTAAAGTACATGATATAGTTCTTTCTTTGGAAAGGTGTGATACCTGTAAAAGAAATTGAGAACTACTGGTATCTCCGTCCTCTACAAGTTTTTGCCAAACTGCTGCAGTACTCTTATCAATAAAGTCTGATTGTTTTCAGATCACGCTGTTGTATTTTTTTTTGTCAAGTTTGTGATTTCAGCTCTCACGGATTACTGCTAATTAAAATTCAACTTGACATGTGGTGCTGCGAGCGAAAACCAGATATCCTGCAGTTGATGCTTTGAAGTAAAGAGATGGACGGCACCACAAGGTGAGCTATTTTTAAGTTTTGGTTTGTCTCTCTCTCTCTCATGGCCGGCTGCTGTGACTCCTCGTGCCTTGCAGAGGACACCAAAAGATGACGGTTTCGGAATCTAAATTCCAAACTTTTTCCAGTGGACTGTGATTATGCGGAGTGAAGCAGGGAGCAAGTTGTTGTTTGACTTTGAGGTCTGCACTGGGATTTTTTTATTTAAGATTTCTGAGGTTTTTTTATTAAGAAATCAGAGAGACTTTTACTTTTCAATTTGGGTCCATATCTCTGATTGTTCTTGGTACCAGCAATAACAGAGCTCTATGTGCTAGGGTATAGGAAGACCTGAGAACGGAACTTATGTCATCTGTCGATAGCATTGTGCCATAAATTGGGGCAAGACGTTTGGCCAGTCTGGTGCACCTGGGATTGAGAAAATTACAAATATTCTGGAAAGGCGGCTCATTTGATAAGAGCATGCTAAATGAAAATCTACTTTTTGACATTGGATGCAGGAATCCACTAGGCGCCACGAGAACTCACAGTTGATGAGTTCGCGAGGTAATCCATGAAAGTGGGATTTTGAAGAGTACTCAAATGGTAAAATGAAAGATTGGGAGACTTTGGAATTTGAGGGTGCACTATGGGATTTCAAACACCAGAACTCAGACAAAGTGGCTGCAGTTAAAAGTGAAAAGGCAGGTGGGGCAAGGGGAGTGGTTTTCCTCCAAGATCATCTGGTATGCTAATTTGTCCTGACTCCAGTGAGACAGATGATGAGGAAGCTTTAACAGTCCCCCTCCCCCAGCCCCGACCTGACCTTCTATTTTTGCTTCAGCTGCCACACAGCTTCTGACACAACACCCCAGATCTCGCATTGACCCCTCATCGGAACAACAGCCCTCCACCTCCCTGCCAAATAGCTCTATTCATAATATTTCTCTTCAGCCTGCAGATGAGCAGCCACTCCCTGCCAATTATCCACTCATCAATCCCTGACCTGCTGCTGAGAACCAAACTTACCAGGCCATTCAGGTATGACAAACCCTTTAAACCCCGAAAACTGGGTTTAGTCGTGGTCCACTGTCTGTCCTATAAGGTACGAATAATTTCCCACTGACCCCTTGTGTTTCATCACCAGGATCCCCATCTCGTAACGCATGCTTTAACCGTAGAAAGGTGGAACACTACACCAGGGCTTGTCCATTGCCTTGCAGGCAGGGCCGGGATTCTTACTGCAATCAGACGTCCTTAACATTCTCTAACCTTTTCTGACTAGCCCTGGCCAACTACAAAGGCTAGTCACACGCAAGATTGCTCTAGATTGCTGCAGTGTGATGCTGGCTATACTATATTGCTCCAGTAGTTAAAACAGGGCAGGGTCCATGACTTTCTCACTCCGTAGTATTGGTATTGCTGGTGGAAATTTGTACATAGCAGAGGAAGGAATGATGACGTGCAATGGGACAATGTAGTTAGGAAGGTGGAACTCTGAGAAAGTACCTGATCAGGAAAATGTTTACAGGGTTACTGGCCTCTCTGAGAGAGGGAACGTTTTTGTAAATTCTTTGTGTCAAATGGACAACTTGGTAAATTGTCATATACGAATTAACGTACGTCCAGTGTGAATTTTTTGATTAATTGCGATGGTGCATGTGGTGGAAACTTCCCATAAAATAGGGAATTGATTCCAAAACTGTGAATTTAACAGCAAACGGGTGACATGAGCACAGGAAACTGGCGAGTTATTTTCACCTGATAGCACTTAGAATTGCAATCCCATTTAACAATTGGCAAAAATTACAGAAAAAAACTTCGAGTAGAAAGGGAGAGAGAGAGAGAAAGCAACAGGCTGCTAGTTTTTGCGCTCACTGATCTGGCTGTTACCTCTGTGTTCCGTGATGGAAGTATCTTTGTTTATTGGTGGTTACATGTGGTCTTCTGCTATCTTTGTTTTCTTTATCCCCAAGAACTCGAGATCTGGGAATGCTTTGATTTTGGGTCTGCATGTTGGGAATCCATGGTGATTTTAAACTGCTGTTTGTGCTTTTTTTTTTAGTTTAGATTCTGTATGGTTAACGTTAGTTCCTTTTCAGGGACTTGCTGTACTAATTTAAGTGTATATTTGCCAGGAGAGGTTGATTGAAAAAGGTTGTGTCTTAAAGCTTAGTTAAACTTTTTCTTGGGACTTGAAATTATCATGTTTGCAGTTTCATTTTCCAGCCAGAGTAAATTTCTAAATACTGATTTAATGTCTAAGCTTTAATTCCAGATTATACGATTTTGCGTGGAATTGGTGAAGATTGAAATTTTGCAAATGTAGTTCAGAAATCTGAAGACACTGATAACTGTGACGTTGCGTGATATTCGGTTGTTGAAAGAAATATGGGAGCCCTTGCCCTTGTGATTGCTATTGTAGGAGAAAGTGAGGTCTGCAGATGCTGGAGATCAGAGATGGAAATGTGTTGCTGGAAAAGCGCAGCAGGTCAGGCAGCATCTAGGGAACAGGAGAATCGACGTTTCGGGCATTAGCCCTTCTTCAGGAATCGATTGCTATTGTAAGCAAGTTGCAACTCTGTATGAAATGAGTGTTCTGTATCCTCTGTGCAGGTCAGGATGGTAGGGGGGCCTGTGATGTAGCCGTTTGTGAGCAGGCAGTGAGCCTAATTTAAGACAGAACCTACAGGAAAAAGTAGAAATTATTAATTAAAGAATGACAAAAAAAAAGCAGACAGTGAAGAGAGAAATGCCTTTTTGGCCAGTTGGAGGAATAATGTACTTGAGAATGGACAGACAGATGTGCAGGAGCTGGGAGAAGTTAAAGGCTGACTGTGGAGGAGTAGATGAAAGGTGAATAGTGATTCAGGCAAAAACGCTGTAAAGATGCTAGGGCTGAGAAAGATACTTCTTGCTAGCCCTGATTTGGTTAATGACTGGCAGAACACTGTTTACCTCATCACACATCTCCATTCGTGAGAATATGTGATCCCAACCACTAAGGTTCATAAAGGTCAATCACAGCTTAAATCTTTGGGTGTGTTAATTAGTCCTACTGACCGTTCCCTTACTCAGGAGTGGATTGCCCCATCTTACAAATCTTGCCCCAACTCACCCAAAAGGATGAGAGCCATTTTGGGGCTGGTCAAATTTGCAGGCAGTGGCTTCCGAACTCCTTATTCCTCTCCGAAGGCTCCCCTTAAATTTCAGTTGTCTGACTCGGCCATGCAGTCAGTTAATGCCCTCAAAGGCCGCCCGCTATTTGACCGACCCTTTCAGTTTTATGTTAATGTACCAGATGAACGAGCCACTGGTGTCCTAAGTCACCAGCACGGTGACCGTCATCGCCCAGTAGCCTATTATTCCACTCAATTGGATCCTGTTGCCTGTGGTCTCCCTCCCCGCATTCAACTCCGAAACGTTGCCCACTTGTTAGTAACAGGCAGCCTCTAATCTGACCATTCACCAGCCCGTACTGGTGTACATCTCGCACTCCGTTGTCACCTTCCTCACGTCGAAGCATGGCTTAGAAAGGGTGGATGTTGGGAATTTGTTTCCGTTCGGTGGGGAAACTAGGACCCATTAGAAGGGGCAAACTTAGAACGGAAATGAGGAGACATTTCTTCAGCCAGAGAGTGGTGGGCCTGTGGAATTCATTGTCACGGGGGCAGTGGAGGCCGGGACGTTAAATGTCGTCAAGGCAGAGATTGATCAATTCTTGATCTCGCAGGGAATTAAGGGCAACAGGGAGAGTGCGGGTAAGTGGTGTTGAAATGCCCATCAGCCATGATTGAATGGTGGAATGGACCCGATGGGCCGAATGGCCTTATTTCCACTCCTATGTCTTATGGTTTCATGGTCTCAGCAGACCCAACACGTCAGCCAAGCTAGTCCTGAGATCCCACTGTTGCAGAAGCCTTACCCATCGTTTCGCTCCTGCTCCAATTTGAATCCTGCTACATTCCTTGAGCAACCTCCTGACGATCTTCCTGATTCCCACCCCATGACTAGTTGCTTAGGATTCACTTACTTACTGTACCTTGCCCAGATTTGGCAGTCTTCCCATTGGAAAATCTCGAACTCATGCTTCGTATTTTGGGGAATGTCCTCTGTTTCCCTGGACGGTGTCCAGCAGCCAGGCTATGTTATAGCAGCAGACACTGCTGTTCAAGAGTCTGCTGCTTTTCAGACCCCTGTATCTGCATAGAAAGCCAATGTTTTTGCCCTCATTAGAGCTTGCATTCGCTTTGTTGATAAAATTGCTAACATTTATACTGATTCGGTGTTGTCCATGAGTTTGGTTGCCTCTGGCAGCCGCAAGACTTCCTTGATTCTACGGGGACTCCCATTCAAGATGTTCTTTCGGTTGAAAATCTCCTCACGGATAGCTTCAGTGTGAGTAGGGGCTGCCGTCAGGGATGTCCCCTCTCGCCATTGATATTCACGCTAATAATTGAACCACTAGCAGAAGCTATACGAGCTGATCCTAATATAGTGGCCCCAAGGATTGGTACAGGTAAACATAAAATTACCCTTTATGCAGATGATGTTCTTCTATTCCTCAGTAACCCTTTGATGTCCATACCTCGCTTAATCCAAGTTATTAATACATTTAGTGCATTCTCAGGCTATAAAATTAATTTTTCAAAATCGGAGGCTATGCCAATGGGTGGCCTTGCTGTGATACCCCGCTTAGCGGACGGTTCCCTTTTTCCCTTTCGCTGGTCCCTGGAGGGTTTCTTATATTTAGGCATTTTTATTACTCCAGTATTTGGTCAGTTGTATAAGGCTAATTTTGTGTATTTATTGGAAAGGATAAGGCAGGACCTCCAGCGATGGGGAGACCTGCCAATTTCCTTGTTGGGTAGAATAGCATTAATCAAAATGAATATCCTGCCCCGTCTCCTATATCCTATGAGAATGCTTCCGGTGATGCTGCCGAGGACAGCTTTATGTAAATTATACGGCTGACTGAGTTCCTTTATCTGGAACCATAGGCGGCCCCTCATTAAGCTGAAGAAGCTACAGCTTCCACAGGCAAGGGGTGGATTGGACTTCCCAGATTTTAGGAAATATCAATTAAGTTCCCTATTAAGTTACATAGCTGATTGGGTCTTGTCTGATCCACAATCAATCTGGTTGGACATCGAGGCTTCTCAAGTAAAATACCCACTTATTAACCTTTTATTCTCAGACAAGAGGAAAATCATTACAGATCACTGTAAAAACCCTATAATACTGAATACAATCAAGGCTTGGAATATAATGCGGCAAAATGAGGGCAATTCACATAAAACATCCCCCTATGCACCGATAGTGGGAGCATGGGGATTCCAACCGGGGTTAACAGATGCCACTTTTAAACTCTGGAGATCCAGGGGTATCTCATGTCTCGGGGATTTATTTAAAGATGGGGTCCTGATGTCTTTCGGACAGCTGCGTCAGAAATTCGGATTACCCAATGGAGACCTCTTTCGATACTTCCAAATTCGAGATTTTATACAGAAAAAGACTACGTTATTAGATAGTCTTTATAAATCCGATAGAGAATGTAGTGTCCTACGACCAGTGGGGGTATCTTCCGTCAGTAATATTTATCATTTACTACATGATGAAGTATCAGGAGATATGGATAATCTGCTTAAAACATGGGATCAGGATCTGGGACTAGAAATCTCCACAGAAACGTGGAATGATATCTGGGAAAATGCTAGAAGAATTACTATTTGTAACAGAACCCAGGCTATCCAGCTGAAGATACTTCATAGGGCCCATATAGCACCGGTTCGATTGGCAAAATTTAAGGCAGGAGCATCTCCAATGTGTCCTAAATGCAAAATTGAGGTGGGCACTCTTGTACATTGCTTATGGACCTGTCATAAGATCCGTAGATATTGGACTAAAGTAGCAAGTACCCTGACAGAAATTTTAGGAACGGAAATAAAAGTGGACCCTGTATCTCTCCTCTTGGGCTTTTCGAACTTTCCCTCCCTGGACACGTACGGGAAGAGACTATTTTCTATTCTTTCTTTCTGTGCAAGGAAAAATATTTTGATGAACTGGGTGGCGGAGGGCCCCCCTGGACTTTCAAATTGGCACAGACTAATTATGGAATGTATTCCCCTTGACTTCCTTACAAATATGGTGCACCGAAAGACCGAATTATTTTATAAAATATGGCAGCCCTTTTTGAATTACATAAATACAGATATTTCGGCTATCCTAACAAGGGCTTTTATTTAATTGAGATTACAAACCTGGCTGGTCCGCGGCCCCTCGGGGGAGGAATCCCGCACGAATACGGGTTTTATTATATCTGATGCTAACACATCCCGAGCATGTAAGAGACTTAAATATACACCCTGGTTAGTTGTAGGTTAGATTAGTAGATAGTTGAGTTTTGTTTGTTTTTTTTTTTCTTTTCGGTTTTTTTTTGTTGTTTTGTTTTTTTTTTGTCAAATTTTGGCTATTGTATATTTGAGCTAATTGTATATCAATGTTTATATCTGAGAGTTTTGTTTATTTTTGTAAACTTGTAAAAATGTTAAATTTCTAATAAAAATATCTATTAAAAAAAAAAGAAAATCTCCTCGATGCTATTCGCCTTCCTCATCAATTGGCTGTTATTCAATGTACCGCACATGCAAAAGTTGTCACTCCGGTACAATGAGTAAATGCCCATGCTGATTCGGCTGCTAAGGAGGCAGCTGCATCAGCCATTTTAGTTGGTGCAACTAACAGGAATCAGGCTCGAAATCAAGTAGCTACTTCAGGGACAAAGGACATGGAAGATCTAACTGCAATTTAAACTTTACAGAGAAGCACCTCTGAATCTGAATGTGCACTTTGGAGGTGGATGGGATGTTCGCATTCCTCGACACGAGACGTCTGGCTAACACAGTTAAAAATCACACAACACCAGGTTATAGTCCCAACAGGTTTAAATGGAAGCCCAGTCCAACACCGGCATCTCCGAGTCTGGCTAACACCGGTGGGTCGGGTTTGTATTCCTGATTCTTTGTTACCAGTGCGTATTGATTACTCGCACATTTGTACCCAACATGGCAAGGAAGGATCGGTACAGCATTTTTTTAAAGCCTCATGGCACCCAGATTTGAATACAGCAGCTCAAATGTGGCGAGATCGATGCCCTATTTGCATAGGTAAGGCAAAGGTATTAACTGGCCTTCCACGACTACCCCCCGCGAGATGGTCCTTTTGCTTGTATACATCTTAATGTTATTGAATTACCTGGTACAAATGTTATAAATACTGTTTAGTGATGGTCGATGTATTTAGGAAATGGATTGAAGACTTCCCCACTAATTGTTCTGCACATACAGTAGTGAAAAATATTGCTAACTGAAGTTATTCCCTGCTTTGGGTTACATCAAATGATAAGCTCAGACAATGGGCCACAATCAATGCTGAATTACTGAAACGCTTTCAATTAAACAGCAGCGTGCATCTTCCGCAGACAGCGGGGACTGTGGAACGGGCTAACAGTGCCTTAAAAGAAAACTCATCTAAATTAGTCAAAGAAAAGAGGTTAAATTGGCTCAAAGCTTTTCCCTTAGCACTTTTTCACATGCTAGTGACTCCACATTGACGGACCGGACGATCAACTGCAGACATAGTTTATGGTCTGCCAATGAGGACTCTGTGGGATGTTCATACTGAAACCCTAAAGGCCGTAGATCTCCACGTAATGGGTGAGCAATTGCAGAATTACTTAAAGCAATTAACTCTTTCTCTGAAGTTTCTTCAGTTGCAGGTCCACCAATCGCATTGCCAGATGAAGAAAACATGATCGCATCCCAGTATCCACGAGTAAACCCAGGGGATTATGTGTTGGTCAAGAATTGGGAAAGAAACTAATTAGGACACCACTGGAGTGGCCCCTTTCAAGTGCTACGAGCAATACCAACCTCAGTCAAAATTGAAGGACTTTGCAATTGGGTCCATCTATCTGATTGGAATCATATTTCTCCTCAACCGGTCGATGACACAGCATGAACATCATTTTGGTACTCTTTGGACTTTTTGAACAGTGAACATTTGACATTAACAAACCAGCCTCTTCAGGAACTGCATGTAAACATCTATTTACGTATGTCATGTATGTATGCTGAGAAATTAAATATAAGTAGGTGTTGGGTTTGTATCCATATCCCCATCCATTCAATGGAAGAAATACCTCTTCAATCCCTTCCTATATCATAAACAGTTGAGTGGATGTTACGACAAAATCACACAGGGTCTAATGGGGAATTGAGGTTATGGAAATCGGCAGGTAATGAAATGACTACATTTTTGACATGGTATCAGCCCACATATAATCACAACTCAGTTCCTCCTTCCCTTACAGACCATTTGAATAATGCTACAGGATCGCAATGCTTTAGAAAAGGAATGCTCTTGGGGCAAAGCAAATATTCTCTCCCATTTGACTGGCAAGGTCCAGTAGTCAATATTTCAAGAAATGGGATGTTTAATTGTGATTGGACCTGGATCTGGAATATTACATCTGATAGTCCATGGGCCCATTCCACCATGCAGTCTTGGATGCCTTTTGCTGATGACTTTACAGCTTACAATGGCACATACCTTATATGCAGCAACAAAGCGTACACATGGCTTCCTACCAGTTGGATAGGATCCTCTGTCCAGGTTATGTTGTACCCTATATGCATCACCTGAACTCCCTTAAGCACTACTATCCACGAACTGCGAGACCAGTCCCTCTTGTTGTGCTTTCTGTTGCAAAGAATAGGCCGGGCATCCGGCGAATTGGTTCACACAGCCTCAACACTGGAACACCTGGCCAATGAGACAACTTTGGAAACCAAGGCAACTGGACAAGCACTGACTGCGGTCTCAGCTGAGCTGGTGGCTGTTTGGACAGTGGCATTGCAGAATCGACTGGCTTTGGATTATCTGCCAGCCTCGCAAGGGGGAGCATGTGCTGTTGTGGGTCAGGAGTGCTGTACCTATATTCCAGATACCTCTGAAAATATCACCAACCGAGCTGAACATATTAAGCAACATGCTGACCACATACAAGACCTTGGCAGGGAATTCTATGATTATAGCCCACTGAGTTGGTTGGGTCACGGATTGCTTGATAGTTTCTTTAAAGTCTTTTTCGGTCATGGTACTAATGCTAGTAGGAATAGTGTTACTTGTTTGCTTGTGCCAATGCATTTTCAATCGGATTTTCAATGTGCCTACATAAGTGATTGTCATAATAGACAAAAGGGGGACATGTGGAGTATTGTGGGTTTCATTTAACATTGCATGATGGGAAAAAATGGCCAACTTTGGAATTATAGATCAGGACTGTGGCAAAAGGCCTGAAACAGCTTTCAGGACAAGGCTGATTGTAAACAAATTCCACGAGTTTCATAAAACTTCAGTAATCTTCTTAACGGTTCCTTGTATATTTCAAACTGCAGATTTTAGCCTGAACTAAATGTCTGCAAAGAAACAGGGTTACAGAATGAGGCAAGTGATTAATGTTTTTCAGGCTGTGTTGTGATTGTCCCTGGGTCTGAGACAATCCTTAATTGCCCTGGGTATGAGACAACTGGAAGACATGATCGAGCCATTTCAGAAGCAGTTAAGGGTCAACCACATTACTGTTGGTCTGGAGTCATGAGTAGGCTAGACCGGGTAATGGTAGCCTATTTCCTTTCCTGAAGGGTATCAGTGAACCAGATGGGTTCTTATGCCAATGATTTTTGATTCAAGATTTTCCTGAATTCAAATTTTACCACCTGCAATGGATGGGATTTGAGTGTATCTCTGCAAAATGCCAAACTGCTCTATATTCCTGGCCCAATAACTAAATCACTGCAGCGGCAGTGCGAATGTTGCATTCATTATTGCATATTCTTTTACTTTCAAATGAAAGTCAAGAAAATATACCCTCAAAATAATAGCTGTGATGTGAAGTGCGTTGACCCATTGGCATTATCAGTTGACTGGGAGGACACAGGTCAAATTTAGGACACGGGGCTTTAATCCTATTCGTGCAGACTAATTTGGATGTGATTTGAGTCCAGTTTGACCCTGTGTGAGGACATTTCCCTTGACCTTTGTGAATGGGTCAAGTACTCATCTACCTCACCAATCCAGTCAGATTGAAGAGTTGACAAGGAGAGTTCACCAGGATGTTTGCATTTACATAATCGGTTCAATATTCCATCAGGTACTGAGAGTGAAATATAGTGAGAAAACCAGAATTAAAAACATTTGTAAATGATGTAAACCATTTATCGTTTCAAATCTGTCCATAACTACACTTGGGGCAGTCTCCAGGTCAATGTCATGAAAAAATTTACATTGAATGCAACCCAAGCTACAACTGCCAGCATGTAGATGTAAGGGAAGTTTTATGATTTTACTCAGTATCTCCTGCGTTAGCAATATGATGGTTTACAAGATATGCAGGGCCATGGGGTTACTACATCAGAGAATCATCAAGCCGTACAGCACAGAAACAGATTCTTTGGCCCAAGTCAATCATGCCAACCACATTTCACAAGATCATCTCATGCAATTTGCCTGTATTTGTCCCATATTCTTCTAAACACTCTCTGTTCCTGTACCTGTACAAATGGCTTTTAAATGTTGCTATTGTACCTGCCTCTACTGATTCCTCTGGAGGTCTTTACACATATGCACTGCCCTCTGTGTTAAAAGATTGCCCTTCAGTTCCCTTTAAAAACTTTCTGCTGTCTCCTTAAACATATGCCCTGCAGTTTAGAACTCACCTACCCGAGAAAAAAGACCTTTGCTGTTTACTTTATCTATGCCCCGTCATGATTTTAAAACCCTCTAAGAGCTCATCCCTCAAACGTCTCTGCTCCAGGGAAAGAAATCACAGCCTTCCCGTTTTTTCTCCTTATAACTCAAATTCTGCAGAACCGATAATGTGCTTGTAAATATTTTCCACACCCTCTCCATTTTAATAATATCCTTCCTGTGGCAGGGCGACCAGAACTGTGCACAGTACTCCGAAAGTGGCCTCACTAATGTCTGTACAACTGCAACCTGATGTCCCAATTCCTATATTCAGTGGTCTGAACAAAGACAGCAAGTGTGTGAAACAGCCTCTTTACCACCCTGTCTATCTGTGAAGCAACTTACAAAGAATTAGGTTCCTGGACCCTTAGGTCTCGCTGTTGGACAGCATTCCCCAGGACCCAGCCATTAACTGCGTGAGTCCATAATTTTCCTTGGAGTCGAGAAAGCAGAGGGGTTCTTATTGAGATGTACAAAACAACGAGGGGCGTCTCGAGGTGTGACGTCGAGATTTCCCCCTCGTAAAGGGGTCAATGACCTGGAGGCACAGATTTAAGTTAACGAGCAGGAAATTTCAGCTATTTGCGGAAAAGTGGTTTCACTAATAGGATTGTGGGTAGCGGGAGATCATTGTCTGAAGAGTGACCCTGTAACAGATTTAAAAAGGATTCAGGTAAGCATTTGAAATGACATGACATGTATGGTTTCAGAGCAGATGCTGCAAAGGGAGATTAGACGAGATGTTTGATGACCAGTCCAGATTGGAGGGGATGAGGTGGTCTGGTGGCGCTGTTAGTGAACTATTATTCCAGAGACTCTGGTAAATTCAGAGGGGGTAACCTGAATTCAATCTTTAAGAAACGATCAGCGGTTATGTCACCTGAACTAGCACAATCTGAAACCTCATGCCCTGGCATATCTCACACTCAATCATTATCATCAAATTAGGGGGATCAACTCTGGTTCAATGGAGAGCGCAGCACGGCATGCCAGGCGTAGCACCGGCCAAACCTGAAATTTAGGTGCCCACCTGGTGAATCTACCAAACAAGACTACTTGCCATCAGCACCAGACAGGGCAAGGCTAACGAATCAGATCCAATCCTGCCACATTGGAGGAGGAGGCTCCACAAATATCCCCATCCTCAATGATGGAAGCGAAGGAATGTCTTCACCCTGGGAGAGAGTTGGTCACTTTCTCAAGCACAACTAAGGAGGAGCAATCAACGCTGCCCAAGCCAGTGACAAGCACATCCCACAAATTATATTTTTTTTCAAAAAAGCCTACTAGGGAGTATTGGCGTGGAATTACTTTCTTCAGGGCTTGGTATGACTATCCTCAGGAATTATATGCAGTTGTGTGAATCCAATTGAAGCGAGGAAATTATGCCAGGACTTATTTCCTCTTGTATTTAGTTTATGGGAAGAGTCCTGGGTAAAAAGTAAATTTCAAGAGTTTTGTAACTAGGTTACTGCTTGTAAAATTGCCATCTGTGGGCAGAGAGAGCATCCAAATATTTTTGAAAACTGTGAGTGAATCTTTAATTCCAGATAATACAATTGGCTAGTCTCGATGGACTGTTCGAAGTTGTATGATCTATGAATGTTTCTTTTGCGTATCTGAGCTCTGGAAAGATAAGGAAAATTGGAATTTTGAGTGTTTCCCCAACTGCTAAGATCTGAGAAAAGGCTTTGAAGTAGTAAACTCACACAAAGGAAGTAAACTATTTCCTCACCTAGAAAGCAAATATAACACATGGCCCTTATCTCCTCACCAGGAGGAAGAGGGAGGTGCTGACATAATTATGTCCAAAAGACTATTGCATCAGCTCAGAGCATTTAGATTTTATATGCAATACGTTTTATGAATCAGAGGTACATGGACTAATTAACCCATTCTGCTTGAAGTGGGATAGATGGATATATTTTCATTTTTAAATTTTGTTATTTTCCGAATTTCTGAATATGTCTGAATGCTTCTTGTATCACAGCTGTTCCAAGTGGACGTTAATGTTGGGGCTGATGATGAGATGGACTTCTCCCTTGATTTAACGAATATCAAACAACACGCGAGCGAGAAATCCGAGAGCGGCCATCAACTGGGGCTGTTATCTTGCAAAACAAGGCAAGAGAGTTGTTAGTGTTTCCCCAACTGTTCCACCTCAGTGCAGAGAGGTAAAACCAGTGTGTAATGTCACTCAGGAGCTGGAACGGGTGGACAAACAAGTATAATGCTTCAGAACAGCTGAGGAAGAGACCCACAAGTCCCTTTCCCCTAGTGAACTGAAAGAAGCTCTCTATGAAAATTGCATCATACTCAAAGAGATTTCCTATGCAGGTTACAATGACAGCACCCTCACCTTCAGCTGAAATCAGTACTAACATAGGGAGTCGCCTGAAAGAATCACTGCAAAGCTGAAAAATAGTATTTTTTCTTATAAATACTGTAGAAAAGATGTGAACAAAAGAAGCTTAGCTTGTCCTCTATTGCAAGACATCCAGTTTGAACACAAATTGTCATGAGAAATGTTTTGTCAGTATACTTGTTTCATTTTGAAAGTGGCATTGAAAGAAAGATCTGGAACATTTGTTAAGGAAATTGAGATTAAAAATGCCAGTTTGAGATTGTTGGAAGATTTGTTTTGACAGTTTTTGAACAGAGTACGTGGAAGTATGATATGAACTCACCTGATGTCTTGGGTTCTGCTCCCCCCACTCCTCCCCTCAACAGTTAACTCTTCTGTTGACACTTTGAAACCATCTCTCCCAATTCGTGCATGGCCAGATGTGTTGTGTGGGTATTCCTAACCCACTGGGTTTCTTTCTGAGCCACCATGGGTATGTTTTTATTTTGATTTTTGTTTGAACAGGTTTCAAGAACAGGGTAAGCGAACTGGAAGTATGGAAGATAAGTCTTTGAAATCAAGTGAACCCTGAGCTGATTACAATCACTGGCATCTCCAATATAGAACACTGCTCAGAATGGCTATAAACAGGTCCAGGCAGCGGGCTGTGGAGGGGTCGTAATGACCAATTACCTCTCCCTCTTCTGTGGCTACGTTTGAGCGCGGTTGTCCCTGGAGAAGGAGTATGCAATACCTTTGAGCTGTTCAGGGAGAGACGGGCACTGCAGGGAGTGGAGTGTTTTATTGCCCTCTCCAACTCTATTTTGATTTCATCCCTGCCCACCCCTTCACTTTTCTGATCACACAGCATTGCCTTTAGATGTGAAGGGCATTATTTGTCACTGGCCACTGAGGTGCTTCCTTTCTTCCTGGTGGTGGAAAAGGAATAAAGGAATATACACCAGTTGTCTTCCACTGTGTCTCACACCTGCACATACATACACACACACATTATGCATGCTGGGGAAAATATAAGCACGACTAGTGTTAGGCGGTGGTGTGGGGGAAAGAAAAAAAAATAAGAGCACTGCTTAAAACCACCAAGCCTGGATGTGTAACTCTTTCTGAAATTTGGATTAATAAAAATATTTGATACAAGTTGCTTGTTCAATTTTCCAATAGGATATTCAACTGAAGTTTAAATAGCAAATCCAGTTGTATGGCTGGTAGAAGATATTTATTTTCCTCTTTTTTCTGCCATTAATGTTCCTGGCAATTCATATTTTAAGTATTCCTGATGGTGCGAATTACGTTGCTTAATGTTTATTATTTACCACTGTATAGATTCAATAACAACCTATCCTAGAATTTAAATGTTGCTATTAGATCTGCTCATTCACTCTTGTAGCGAACTAATTTTACCATTGATGATGACCTATAAGCCTTGTTGGCATATTTTATTCATTTGTTCTTTGGATTCCAAAATATGCTGTTGTAAACTGTGTTTCATACATATATTTGTAGGATAGCACTTAATTATTCAATTTACACCTGTCATGAAACAGTAAACCTGCAAATTGGGCCTAGGTTCTGTCACATTGTTCTTTGAAACTGGACTTGATCTGTAAATATTACCTTCTATTTCACGCCCTTCCCTCACAGTTAATTTGGTGGCAATTATGATCCTGTCCCGCCAAAAGTGCGTTCTCTCCAAGTGTGTAACTCATTACTTGATTGGAATAGCAGTGGCTGATCCCCTTGTTGTTGTATTTGATGTCATATTGTGGATCGCTGTTCCAATGTATTTACCACATTCGTTTGTGACAATTACTCCTGTGTGTAGTCTTTTTTTCCATCCTGGGGTCAGCCGCCACAGTGGTTTTGGTTTGGTTTGCAGTTACATTCATGGTAGTTTGGTGCACTAAACTCTACATCGCTGAAGCCAGGCGCCATCTCATGGAGACATCCTTCTACCGCTCCCTCGACCACTACATCACCTCTCATCACTAAAGCATCACTAAAGCATCATCAAGATTCGAAATCCAATGGGGGATTCCCCACGCAGGTTCAAATTCTGCTCACAGCGTTGTACCCGTTGAAATCCACTACTTTCTTATGGGCGGCATGGTGGCACAGTGGTTAGCACTGCTGCCTCACAGCGCCTGAGACCCGGGTTCAATTCCCACCTCAGGCGACTGACATGTGTGGAGTTTGTACATTCTCCCCGTGTCTGCGTGGGTTTTCTCTGGGTGCTCCGGTTTCCTCCCACAGTCCAAAGATGTGCAGGTCAGGTGAATTGGCCATGCTCAATTGCCCGTAGTGTTAGGTAAGGAGTAAATGTGGGGGCATGGGTGGGTTGCGCTTCGGCGGGTCGGTGTGGACTTATTGGGCCGAAGGGCCTGTTTCCACGCTGTAATGTAATGTAATGTAAATGTAATCATCTCCCAGACCATCCACAACATCATCACCTCAGGGGATTTCCTATCCACAGCCTCCGACCTAATAGTCCAGGAATCCCGCACCGTCTAGTTCTATCTCTAACTAAAAATCCACAAACCCTACTGTCCTGATCGACCCATCGTCTCCACCTGCTCCTGTCCTACCGAACGTATCTCCTAACATCTTCACACCATTCTTTCCCCCTTGGTCCAGGAATGCTCCAAATACATTCAGGACACCGCCCACACCCTCCACCTCCTCCATGATGTCTGTTTTCCCTGCTGTGAATGCCTCATCTTCACCATGGACATCCAGTCACTCTACATGTCATTCCACTATGACAAAGGCCTCTAAGCCCTCCATTACTTCCTCTCCTGCAGACCCAAACCAGTACCCCTCCACTGACAAACTCATTTGATTGGTGGAAATGGTCCTCACCCTCAACAACTTCTCGTTCAAATCCTTCGATTTCCTCCAAACCAAAGGGCCCGAGCTCTGACTGGCTCTTCGTTGGATAATTGGAACATTCCATCTTCTTTAATTACATTGGCATTCCCCGCATTTTCCTTCACTACATTGGTGACTGTATCAGTGCCACCTCGTGCTCCCACGAGGAGGTTGAACAGTTCATCAATTTCACGAGCACCTTCCACACTGACCTTAAGATCACCTGCACAATCTCGGATGCTTCTGTCCCCTTCTGGACCTTTTCATCTCCATCTCCGGCAATCAACTCAGCACAGGCATCTACATCAAGTCCACCGACTCCCCCAGCTACCAGGACTTCACGTCCTCCCACACCCTCTCCTGTAAAAATGTCATCCCTTACTCCCAATTCCTCTGCCTCCATCGTATCTGTTCCCAGGAGGAACAATTTCACTCCAGGACATCCCAGATGGCCTCCTCTTTCAAACACTGCAAATACCCCTCCCACTTGATTAGCAATTCCCTCTAGGGAATCTCATCGACGTCTTGCATCTCCACCATTGAACCCCACCCCTCCAACCACAACAAGGATAGCACTGTCCTGGTCCTCACCTTCCATCGAACGAATCTCTGGATGCAGTGCATGATCCTCCTACATTTCTACCACCTACAAGCAGACCCCACCACCAGAGATATGTTTCCCTCCCCATGCTCACCAACATTCTGTAGAGAGAATTCCCTCTGTGACTCCTGCGTTAGGTTCATGCACCCCCCCCCCCCCCCCCCCCCCACCACCACCACCCTAGCAACCCACTTTCCAATCCTGGCACCTTCCCTTGCCGCAGCAAGAGGTGTAAAACATGTGCCCACAACTTCCCCCTCGCCTCCATCCAAAGCCACATAGGTTCCTTCCACATGCTGCAGAGATTTTCCTGCACATCCAGCCACCTCATCTACTGTGTCCCTTGCTCTCGGTGTGGTCTCCTCGACATTGCAGAGACGGGACGCCAACTCTCAGATTATTTCACAGAATATCTCTGGGGCACATGCACCAAATAACCCGACTGCGCTGTGGCTGACTGCTTCAACTCCCCCTCCCACTCTGCCAAGCACATGGAAGTCCTGGGCCTCCTCCACCCCAAATCCAAGCCACCAAACACCTGGAGGAAGAATACCTTGTCTTCTGCCTTGGGATCTTTCAACCACATGGCATCATTGTCAATTTCAGCAGTTTCCTCATCTCCCCTCCCTCCACCTCACCCCAGATCCAAACCTGCAACTCAGCACTGCCCTCTTGAAGTGTCCTACATGTCCATCTTCCTTCCCACCTATATGCTCCACCCTGCCCTCCAACATATCACCATCACTCCCCAGCTACGCCTACCTGTCACCTTTCCAGATTCCTCACCCACACTCCCACCTCCACCTCCAATTTATCTCTCAGCCCCCTTCATTCCTCTCCCTTCACACCCAACATTTCTGATAAAGGGCTTCTGCCCGAAACGTTGACTCTCCTTCTCCTCGGATGCTGCTGTGCTTTTCGAGCGCCACGCCTTTCGACTCTGATCTCCAGCATCTGCAGTCCTCACTTTCTCCCATACTCCTCTCAACCTTTCCCATTCACGTACCTGTCCAAATGTCTTTTAAATGTTGTGGTTGCACCTGTCTCTGCCAATTCTGCTGTCAGATCATTTCCACTCATGCACCAGCCTCTGTGCAGGTTAGGTGGATTGGCTAGGGGGATATGTAGCATTGCAGGAATACGGAGGAAGGGGGTGGATCTGCGTGAGATGCTCTTCAGAGTGTCAATGTGTGCTAAATGGGCTGATTGGCCTGTTTCTACACCACGGGGTGCTATGATTCAATGATTTTAAAAGCGGAATGATAAACAAATGCAAAATGACATTTTTCCTTTAAAAACTGAAAGGATACCACTGGAAGATGACTTTGCTAACCTCTTCAGGAAGAAACAAGGACAAAGGTTGACAGATCTGAAACCGTAATAACTTGTTAACACCAATAACAGTGAATCTGAGGTAAATACATCTGAATTAATTATGCCATTAATGGCCTGCTAGTATTTTCTGCACCTTTACGATATTTTCTCAATATTTTGTTCCACACAAAGTCCAGCATAGTGACATCAATCTCCTCACATTGGCAAAAACTAATCAAATCATAATGCACATTTGTCAAAGTGAATCTGTTAAATGGGTAGGATGTTGTTGTGGTTCTGTTCGCCAAGCTGGGAATTTGTGTTGCAGACGTTTCGTCCCCTGTCTAGGTGACATCCTCAGTGCTTGGGAGCCTCCTGTGAAGCGCTTCTGTGATGTTTCCTCCAGCATTTATAGTGGTTTGTCTCTGCCGCTTCCGGTTGTCAGTTCCAGCTGTCCGCTGCAGTGGCCGGTATATTGGGTCCAGGTCGATGTGCTTATTGATTGAATCTGTGGATGAGTGCCATGCCTCTAGGAATTCCCTGGCTGTTCTCTGTTTGGCTTGTCCTATAATAGTAGTGTTGTCCCAGTCAAACTCACGTTGCTTGTCACCTGAGTGTGTGGCTACTAAGGATAGCTGGTCGTGTCATTTCGTGGCTAGTTGGTGTTCATGGATGCGGATCATTAGCTGTCTTTCTGTTTGTCCTATGTAGTGTTTTGTGCAGTCCTTGCATGGGAGTTTGTACACTACATTGGTTTTGCTCATGCTGGGTATCGGGTCCTTCGTTCTGGTGAGTTATTGTCTGAGTGTGGCTGTTGGTTTGTGTGCTGTTATAGGTCCTAGTGGTCGCAGTAGTCTGGCTGTCAGTTCAGAGATGTTCTTGATGTATGGTAGTGTGGCTAGTCCTTTGAGTTGCGGCATGTCCTCGTTCTGTTGTCTTTCCCTTAGGCATCTGTTGATGAAATTGCGGGGGGTATCCGTTTTTGGCGAATACATTGTATAGGTGTTCTTCTTCCTCTTTTTGCAGTCCTGGTGTGTTGCAGTGTGTTGTGGCCCTTTTGAATAGTGTCTTGATGCAGCTTCGTTTGTGTGTATTGGGGTGGTTGCTTTCATAGTTCAGGACTTGGTCTGTGTGTGTGGCTTTCCTGTGTACCTTTGTGGTGAATTCTCCGTTAGGTGGTCTCTGTACCATCACGTCTAGGAATGGGAGTTGGTTGTCCTTTTCTTCCTCTCTAGTGAATCGGATTCCTGTGAGTGTGGCGTTGATGATGCGGAGTGTGTGATCTCTATTTCTGTGTTTTTAATGATTACAAAGGTGTCATTCACATATCTGACCCAGAGCCTCACAGGAGGCTCCCAAGCACTGAGGATGTCACCTCAGGGGACAGGGGACGAAACGTCTGCAACACAAATTCCCAGCTCGGCGAACAGAACCACAATAAAGAGCACCCGAGCTACAAATCTTCTCACAAACTTTGGGTAGGATGTTTAAAAAGTAACTTATTTTGTGGTTTTGATTCTTTTTCTTCCTTTCCCAAAGCAATCCACAAATGCAAGAAAAATAGTCTACATCTTTGTTGCTTCGAGGAAGAATAGCCAAGGTCTTGTTCTCAAGGTAGGGGAGTCCAAAGCTAGAGGGGCTAAGTTTAAGGTGAGAGGGCGGGGATATATATAAAAGGGACCTAAGGGGCGACGTTTTCACACAGAGGGTGGTGCGTGTATAGTAACAAGTTGCCAGAGGAAGTGGTGGAGGCCAGTATCATAACAACATTTAAAAGGCATCTGGATGGATATGCGAATAGAAAGGGTTTGGAGGGATATGCGCCAAATGCTGATAAAGGGGACTAGATTATTTTATCAGACATGATCGACATGGATGAGTTGGATCAAAGGGTCTGTTTCTGTGGTTTGTGATGCTATAACTGCACTTTTCCACTTCCAGACTTTCTTCCCTGTCTTTTCCTGAATCCTCCAGATCTTTTATAAACTGGCCTTTGTTCATTGTGGCTCACGGATTAGGAGAGTCAGTTGTTTAAAGTAAATGGCTGAAAGACAGAGAGTGGCACATTTGTCGATTTTTATTTCAGGCTGAGAGAGGGTAGAGATGTTCTACAGTAGCCCATGTTAGATCCACTGGCATTTTTGAAACATATAAAGGACTTAAATATTGGAGAGCAGCATAACATTTGAAAATTTGTCGATGATGCCAAACATGGAGCAATGGTATGCAGTGAGGTTGATAATAATTGGCTGCATGAGGACACAGTTAGCAAGTATAATGGGCAGACAAGTGGCAGATGGAATTTAATGTAGAGAAGTGTGCGATGATGCATTTTGGAAGAAGAGATAAGGAGAGGTAAGGTAGAATTAGAGGCACAATTCTAAAGCATGGCAGATACAGAGGGACCTGGAGCTTCATGTGTGTAGAATGTTGAAGAGGACAGAACAGAGAGAGAGAGAGAGAGAGTAGTTAGCAAAGTATGTGAAGTCATAGACTTTTCTAAAAAGAGGTATGGAATACAAAACATGGAATTTATGCGCTGGTATGACTTCAAATTGAGTTTTGAGGGTCTTTGAGATGGTGCAGAGGGAGCTTTATCAGAATGATTTCAGCAATGAGGGATTCAGCAACAAGGTTGGAGAAGCTGAGCTTGTTCTGCTCAGAGCAAAGGAAGTTGGGTACAGATTTGGTCGAGGTGTACAAGATCGGGACTGGTTGAGATCAGACAGATACAGAAAAGAAATTCCAATGAACTTATATGAAAGGATTAATAACTACACATCTAAAGTATGAGGAGGAGATTTTTAAAGCTTATTTTTTAATTGGAAATTATCATTGTGAGTTGCTCCAGCATTTCTTGCTCATCCCTCATTGTTTTTGAAAAGGTGCTCGTAAGCTGCGTTCTTTTTTTAAAATGTATTTCTATTTAAAAAATGATTTTTTTTCTTTTCAATATTACAACAAACACAAAACTAATATTAGTTCACACTAACATTAAAAAACAAACCTGCTAATTACATAAATAAATATCAAGTAATAACTAAGCTAAAAAATAAAAGTCTTAACAATAATAATAATGATAATAACCATAACACAGCTCAGCAAAACAAAACAATAGCCCTTGCTCATCGAGTGCATACGTTCATACATATTCATATGTTCGTAGTTCCTCCCCTCTGGATACCAGATTCATTACATAGAATTGCCATGGCTATATAAAAGCTCTTATTGGTATTGGCAGACTACTCTGTACCCCTGTAGTCCAAAAAGGTCTGCCATGTCTTAGAGAAATTCTCAGTTTGATGGTGCACCATACTCATCAGAAAGCCCAAGAGTATGTGCTCCATGACTAGCTTACACCTGACTGCCCGCCCTGGAGGAAGTTTTGACACCCACCCTAAAAGAATGTTCTTTCTGGCACAAAAAAGTGAGGCTACTGAAAAGCCTTTTGTTGTGTGTGCATCTAACGAATGTGAATTAACAAAGCCAAGCAGAAGAGATACCAGGTCCATCTCCATCTCCGCCCTCAAGGCCTTCGCTCTTTCGCCTACCACAGCGTTCCAGTATGTCCACAGTCTGTGGCAGGACCAAAGATATTGAGTAAGCGTCCCCATGCTCAGTTTACATTTTGGGCACCTTGGAGATGCTCCCAATTTAAAATTAGCAAGGCAGTCTGGGACTAGGTGGACCCGGCGTTGAATCTTCAGTTGCAAGGTGTGGGTCCTGTTGCAAACTGAGATTCTTCTTGCATTTTCCAGATAACCCCCATATTTCAGAAGAGATCTCAACATCCAACTCCCTCTCCCATACCTTACGGAGTCCTTCAGTCTCGTCAAAGGGACCCTCTCCCAATAGATAGTAAGCGTTGCTAACAGATAATGATTCCTCAGCACTCAACACTCTCTGCTCCATGTCAGACCTATAAGGATCAGTTAGAAGTGTAGTCCCTTTTTGTATGAAGTTTCTAATTTGAAAGAAAGGAAAGAGGTCCCTACTGGGCAATTCATATTCCCGACCAACTGGTCAAAGGACATCAGTATGTCCTCTTTGGAATAAATCACTCAAACAACACATGCCCCTAGATGCCCATAGTTTAAAGCCTGGCATACCATTTGTGGGTGTCAAAAATGATGTTTTGATAATATTGCCCTCACCCTGACCCATTGCCCTCCACGCCTTGACAGTACTAATAACCATTGGGCTATGGCAATATTCGTGAGCTGTTCTCATTTTGTCTATGAACAGCAGGCTAATAAGGGGGCATCTCACCTGAGGTGCTTCAATGTGCAGCCAAAGTGAGTGAGCAGCATTCCCCCCTCCCCCCCACCCTTTTCCCGGCCCAATCATTCAAGTAAGACAGCAACAAGCATAACTGATAGTTTTAATATCTTGGAGGCCTGCTCCTCGTAGTCTGTAAGGTAGCTGCAATTTAGTCGATTTAATTAGGGACCACTTGTGATATCAAATAAAAGAACTAAACCAGTTGCTCAGTCTTCTAAATATTTTCTTAGTAAAAAGCAGAGGGTGCATTCAAATGGTGGGCGGCATGGTGGCACAGTGGTTAGCACTGCTGCCTCACAGCGCCAGAGACCCGGGTTCAATTCCCGCCTCAGGCGACTGACTGTGTGGAGTTTGCACGTTCTCCCCGTGTCTGCGTGGGTTTCCTCCCGGTGCTCCGGTTTCCTCCCACAGTCCAAAGATGTGCAGGTTAGGTGAATTGGCCATGCTAAATTGCCTGTAGTGTTAGGTAAGGGGTAAATGTAGGGGTATGGGTGGGTTTCGCTTCGGCGGGTCGGTGTGGACTTGTTGGGCCGAAGGGCCTGTTTCCACACTGTAATCTAATCTAATCTAATCAAATAGGATACAACGGGGCAGAATGTTCATTTTAATGAGGGCTATCTGACCTAATGAAGAGATTGTAAATTGTCTTTAAATAGCGGATCAAAAATGGCAATAATAAATACACCTAAGTAGAGAAAGCCCTCCTGTCACCATCTAAAAGGGAATCAAGATCCGCCCTCAGGATCAGGCACTCTCGGGAGACCACCCATGGGCATGGCCTCTGACTTTGCAAAATTGATCTTATAACCCAAGAAGGCACAAAATAGATTCATGCATTGTATCAGGTGTGGCACTGAGACTGCTGGGTTTGAGAAAAAGGCAAGAACGTCATCCGCATACAGTGCGATCTTATGTGACTTCATCCCCACATCTTGGAATGGCTATATTGGGGTCCTTGCATATTCCCTCCACCAGCGGTTCAATCACCAATGTGAAAATGGTGACAAGGGACAGCCCTGTCGACTGCACCTCCAAATATTACAATTGCTTGATCTTACACCATTTGTGAGGACTGCAGCAAGAGGATCACTACACAAAACCTCCACCCACCTGATGAAGGTCCCTCCCAGGCCAAACCACTTCAAAGTATGAGAAAGATGTGGCCACTCAACCCTGTCAAATGCCTTTACCACCTCGAAGGAGATCACCAATCCCTGCAATGTTGACATACTTAGGTCATGTTAAGTAATCTCCTGGCATTATCTGTCTAGTTGTGACCTTTTATGAACCCCATCTGGTCCTCCTTAATGATGGAGGGCAGTACAGTTTCTAGCCTTAATGCCCGCGTCTTGGATAGGATTTTGAAGTTGACATTCAGGAGTGAAATGGATCCACAGGAAGCACAGTCCTCTGGGGCATTCCCTTTTTTAAGAATGATAGGGATGTTCGTCTCTCTCTTAGACATGGTGGGAGGAGGCCACGACTATGTGGGTCATTAAACATACTAAGCATCGGCCCTGACAATATACCTTATAGAACTTATTGGGAAGCTCGTGAGGACCCAGCGCCTTTCCAGCCTGGAGCTCCCTCACGGCCTCCTGCACCTCTTGCTCTGACAATGGGGCATTGAGGAGAGACTTTTGTTCGGGGGTCATTCCCGGAAAGTCCAAATTCTTTTAAAAAATGCAGTCTATCCTAACCCACCCACAATCACATCTTTCAAATTGGTATAATTCAGAATAAAATTTCCAGAATGCTACATTAATCCTTTTAGAATCGTGGGTCAAATTTCCAGTGTCCTCTCTGATCGAGGTAATGGTCTGGGTGGGGTGGGGGGGGGGGTGTGGGGGGAGTTGGAGGAACACTCTTTTTCCTAGCAATGTATGCGAGGTACTTGCCTGGCTTATCTCCGAGCTCCAACAGACTTTGACTTGCAAATGTTAATTCCCTCTTGGATGTCTGTGTGATCACGAATTTCAGCATCGCCCAAAGTCCTGTGATCCCCTGCGGTTTAACCAGTGAGGGCCTGTCAAAATAAGCCTTTTCAGCTACTTTCAGACGCATCTCGAGCAAGCGTTGCTGTTCACCCGTCCATCGCTTCTTACTAGCTGAATAGGAAATAACCAACCCCCTAGCATAGGCTTTAGTTGTTTCTCAAAGGATAGATGGGCTACTGGCCGAGCCTGAATTAATATCTAAAAAAGCCCTGAACTCAGTTGAAAAGAATTCAATAGCTTGCTATCCTTGAAGAAGGAGGGGTTCAGTCGTCAGTGCCTCGAGCCTACTGAGCTGCATTCTTGAACCACTGCAGTCCAGAGTGTAGCTACATCCATAGTGCTGTTAGGAAGAGTTACACACGATTTGGACTTGGTGATAGTGAATGAACTGCAAGATAGCTCCTCGTCTGAATAGGATGTGGGTTAGAAGAGCATTTGTAAGCAATGGTGTTCCCATATATCAAGTGTCCTTGTCCTATGATCTCAACTGGTAACCATATTAGGCATGTCAGATCCTAGAATGGAAACTGGGGTGATACGTGGTGTGTTAACCTTTGCAGTTGGTTAATTTGGTGGTTAGTCGCTGAAACATTTGTGTGAGGTTGCAGATATTATTTAGCAAGAGAACAAAAATTTATTATGGAAAGAAGAAAAATCAAACAAATCTACATGCATGTTGAAAACAGTTAGAAAGCTCTGAACACAGACATAAAAACAAAGGCTCATTTCCACATAAACATTACTCTTTTACTCTGACGCTGAGGTATCTTCTGAAAAAAAAAGACACTTACGAGGGATCATTCCCAACGACATCTTTCTGTACTGTCCTTCACTTTGTTTTAACAAATTTGATGTCACTTTTCCTACGGTGACAGCTCAGATTAACACATGCTTTTCTCTTTTCTGTGTGGTTCCTGTGCTGTGACAGCTTCACCAACGAGGAAGTGCTGCAGAGATTCAGCAGCGTCGACGTCAAGGCAAACCTATCATCTCCCAGATGTGGGCAAGTGGCAAATCAGTGGGCACTACCACACGACCAAAGAAGAAGACCGGGCCAGATAAAGAAGATTCAGACAAATATATTTAGGGAGGACTGTCAGGAATGAGGTACCGCCTGAGCTGGAGAGAGAGAGAGAGAGAAAGAGAGAGAGAGAGAGATTGTGTTGGACGTTAGCTGGCAGCAGAGCCTTGCTCCTGTTATAACCTGGAACAAAAGGATCTACATCTAATTTCTCTGTCTTTCGTTGACTGATCTACTCATGCAAGACTGTCATTTTATGTCTTTATTTCAGATCCCTGACATTTGCACAATTTTCTCTTTAGTGATGATTGATCAATCTCCAAAGACATTAGAGAGCTAAACACCAAGTGTCGATCTGCAGTTGAAGTAGCTTGAGAAGCACAAAGACAATTGTAAGTGCAATTCATTTCCCTTTTTGACTATACCCATACATTCATTACAGTCAGAGGAGCCTCTACAGAGTAGAGGGCGTGTGGAGTTACAAATACCATTGTCATTCATTAAGAAGATAAATGGGAACATCAAATCAGGATTGACAGGCATTGAATGCCACTATTTCATTGTTGAATACCACTTACCGAATAACATATTTAAAAATAAGAACCAATGGCTTGTTGATGTGTTAGACATTTGACAGCCATTGCCATGTATTTGAATCTTACCTCTTTTGTTAATGTTACTTTGACATTGTCAGTCCTGCAGATGAACTCATGCCCATTATTCTGCTTCCAGTTAGCTGCTGTATTGCATCTTCAGGCTCAGCATGTAAAATGGTCTCACGGCCATCAGCGATATAAAAATTCTAAAATTTCAGATATGGAACTTTGAAATCTTGGAACTATTGATGTAACCTTGGAGAGTCTCAGCCTCACTGGCTGGGTCTTCCTCTAATGTATCCCTACACTCGTCATATTACTGAGCGGTTCCTGTATGGATGCTCCTGTCCCACGTGGGATAGGAGAGTGCAGGAAATCCAGGTCCATCGCAAAGGAAAGTTACCTTAGGATTAAAGCTGGGCCATCCGGGAGAGAAGCCTAAAATTATGTTTTTCACTGGAAGGGTGTTCGATAGCTGGAGAAGGCTCCATCACATAAAATGGTGATTACGACTTCAATGATTGAATGATGTGAAATCTGAGATTGGTGGATTTTTTGCTAGAGCAGGATATTTAAGGATACAGACCCAGAACCAATGCAGCTGAACACGAGGAACAAGCCAGCCAAGATATCATTGAATGCTAGAATAGGATCAAGTTACTGAATAACCTACTTCTACTGCTATATTGTTGCTTTCCTGTTTCTTCCTCATATTGCTATTGACTTCCAAAATATGGAAACATTGGCATACAGTACTCCTGCCATGTACTCATGGAGACTGTTAAGTGACAGCTGATCCTTAGTAGCGTAGCTATTTTTGTTTTGTATTTCTGCAAGCCAGAAATCACTAAACTGAGTCAATTTAAAGTGCAGTTTAACATCATGAATAGTATTGCAATTGACCATGGTGAGAAATGTCTACGGTGTCTGCCAGTCAGGGAGCACCATTGAAGTAGCAAGAACTACAAAACATCAGATATAGATCAGAAGGGGTCACAAGGGAAGGGAAGGTAATGGCCTAGTGGTATCATTGCTGGACAGTTAATCCAGCTACCTAACTAATGTTCTGTGAACCTGGGTTCAAATCCTGCCGTAGCACATAATGGATTATAAATTCAATAAATATCTGGAATTAGGAGTCAAAGGGTGATTATGAAATCATTGTCAGTTCTGGGAAAGCCCATCACATTCCATAATGTCCTATCGTGAAGGAAACTGCCATCCTTACCTGCTCAGGCTACACGTGACTCCAGACCCACGGCAGTGCAGTTGACTCTTAACTGCTCTGTGGGCGATTAGGGATGGGAAATAAATGCCGACTCTGTCAGTGATGCCCTCACCCCATAAAGGGATTTTTTTTTTTCTAAATAAAAAAGGCTTGTATCCCGTTCTGGTAGCTATGGCATGAAGCGATAAAGAAAATGAAAGCTGGAGATTGCAGCAGAAATTATGGAGGAGTTGGAGCTGAAAGCTATGGTTCATGCAACTAGAGACACCCAAATCGCAAACTTCAAAATTCAGTGGGAGACAGGCAAAGAGTGAGTGGAAGAGGCAAAGATCCAAAATTCAGGAGAAGGTGGATGGTCAGGAGTTCTGAGGCCGAGGCCTATTCTTAGACTGGTTTTCTTGATTAACTCGATTGACAATCTTCTCCAATTCCTGGTGGATTACTCACTCTACCCTCCCGTGTCATTGTGGGTCAAATCCTCTTCATCACTCTCATCAGTGTCCAGGCTGGTCTTAATATCCTTCTATTCCTTTCTACTGATGTCAGTACTGAGGTTTCCCTTCGTCTTTTTTTTAATTTGCTACTGTCACTATCAGTGACTCTTTCATGTTTATATTTTGTACTTATACACCTTCATTTCATGAGAGGTGCCTCATGGGATACAAGCCAGGAAACTCCATCCAATGAAATTGTTTCATCTCCATGAGCTGAATTTTCTCATGAAAAGAACAGATGGTATGAAAATCCTGGTAGTGTAGGAGAATCAGGTTTACTTTATTTCTTATATGATAAAGGTAGCTTGGCCACCCTATATTGATCGTCCCTAATTACCTCTGAGATCAACTGCCTTCTTGAACCGCTGAGGTCTGTGGTAGTGGAGAGACAACCAAATAACCCTTTGGGAGGTAGTTCCAGGATTTTCACCCAGTGATACTGATCCAACGGCGATTTCCACATCAGGATGGGGAGTAAACGAGAAGAAAATTTGCAGGCGGCAGTTATCCAAGTCAATGAGGACTTGAGAGCTCAGAATCATATCAAAATTTCAATTCATGAGTTGCAACATTTTAACAGAAGCAATTTTTCTCGCGCATTTGCATTGCCCTCATTCTGATGGCTGTGTAAAATAAGCATTGAAGTATTTTTTTTCAACAATTTTCTTTAAAGATTAAAATAAGCTATTTTCTGCTTGAGTTTAATTCTCAATTGCTTGTGGAGAAAGTGAGGTCTGCAGATGCTGGAGATCAGAGCTGAAAATGTGTTGCTGGAAAAGCGCAGCAGGTCAGGCAGCATCCAGGGAACAGGAGAATCGACGTTTCGGGCATAAACCCTTCTTCAGGAAGAAGGGCTTATGCCCTTCCTGAAGAAGGGCTTATGCCCGAAACGTCGATTCTCCTGTTCCCTGGATGCTGCCTGACCTGCTGTGCTTTTCCAGCAACACATTTTCAGCTCTCAATTGCTTATACCTTGGCCAAGCTAACCAGCAAAGAATCATAGATGCCAACTGATTATCTTCATTTTCCATCTTGATTTTTAGGAATCACATTGGATTACAGAGGATGCTCAAAGATAAACTAGCTCCTCAGCCCAATTAGTGTATTTTAGTGATCATGGTCCAGCCAGTCTCCTCCCATCTCTCAGCTAAATATACCATGTGGTCCTCCATGCTGGGAGGCACCAGTGCCAACCACTGAGCCACCGCCCAAATTGTCTGTCTACCATGTCTGTCTGTCTCTCTCTCTCTCTCTAATCCCACACTTCATTTGCCACAATAACCCAGAAAATGTATTCAGTCCTGATGGGACGCATGGGCTTTCTGGAGGAAAAGAAACTTGGAAATCACATGGCATCAAATTTAACCTGGATATAGAAACCTCGATCTGATCATTGCTGCCAATAATGATCTGCTGCCTTTACATGGGCTTTGCCTCCCACAGCATATTTGTATCTAACGTGGCAATTGTTACAGTTACCATTCTATAAAATAACAATGAGACACAAGTGATGTTTTTAGATTACTTACAGTGTGGAAACAGACCCTTCGGGCCAACAAGTCCACACCGCCCCGCCACCCACCCATACATTTACCCCTTACCTAACACTACGGGCAATTTAGCATGGCCAATTTACCTGACCCTGCACATCTTTGGACTGTGGGAGGAAACCGGAGCACCCGGAGGAAACCCACGCAGACACGGGGAGAACGTGCAAACTCCACACAGTTAGCCGCCTGAGGTGGGAATTGAACCCGGATCTCTGGCGCTGTGAGGCAGCAGTGCTAACCACTGTGCCACCGCGCCGCCCACCGTTGCTGTGGACCTGTTGCGACAGTAGGCAAATTGCAAGAGATCAAGTCAGGATGGGGGCTCGAGTTGATGTAAGCCATGACTAACCTCACAAAGCACTTCCTCATTACGGAGGTCAATGCCACTGGGTGGTAGACATTAAAGAATGCTGGAAGAGTTTGCTTTGGCATCAGGATGATTGTGACCTTCTTGAACAAGAGATGAGGTTAATATCAAACATGATCTTATGGAATAGCAAATCAGACTGGAAGTGCTGAGAGTTCTATTCTTGTTTCTAGTTCATGAGTTCATTTTAGCGGAATGAAGAGCTGTTGGACTGGTCCAAAGCATGGACAGTTTAGCGATGACAGATGTTTGATTGAGGGTTTCCATGTCTGAGGACCTGAGTCATAGTGAGAAATGTTTGGACGCTCGAATGTCATGTGTTTGGGAGAGATAATGGGGACCTGTGCTTTGGTCAGCGTTGGGCAATGTCATGGTAATGGGTCACCAACACAAACTACTTTTACAGATATTTTAACATTTCAAAAGAAGTCAAATGAAAAACAGAAAGTGAGAACAAACATATATTCAGTCACTATCTGACAAAGTCACACTTATGGGGCCAGTAGAATGTCGCAACAGCAGAGTGCCAGGAAAACGTGAAACAAGAGCAGAAATGTGACAGGAAGAGATAGCTCTCTCACCAAAAGCTATCTTTCATGAACATTTGCATTTTAGTTTTCCTGAAATATTTTTTAAAAACATGCAGTTAAATACAGGCAGTGACATTCATCTGTGCGTATTACTGACCTGAGATCCTGGTGTGTAGACTAATGTGTACTGTGAAGGTCACAGTTTTGAAAACTGTGATTTAAGCACCCCTGCGCTGCAGGTTATAAAACAGGAAAAGGCTTTTGCTCACTCTGAGTGATGCTGGTCTGCCATTTGTGAAAGGGAACAGGCCGAAAGAATTGGAATCAACTTATAAACCAAGAATCTCAAATTCGGCAGGACCTACTAAAGTCATGTCTACTGGTAACCTCCATTGCAAAGCTCATGAAATTTAACTATCTGCCCTTCAAGAACGTTCAGACCACACCCATCTTATTCTTAATTATAAATTTTGTCATGCATTGTCATCCTACTTTTTGTTTCTAATCTGCTCATATGTGAAATGTCGCATTATGCATTCTAGTTTAGTAATGAATAACCACAATATTTTTGTTGATTCAAGAATACCAGTAAAATTAGGGCCCTTTAAATCCTAAGATCATTTTGGGTCTGGGAGAAAGGGATAATTTTAAATGAAACTTTTTGCAACCGTTGACACGATTAGGTTTATAATCAAAAGGAGCTAGTTCACTTCATCTCGCACAGTTGTTTAACGGCTTGAAATCTCCCACCCAGAATTATAACAAATGGGGAATCTAGCCTGAAGACTGGTCGTAACTTTTAGAAACGCACTACCAAAAGTCAGGCAACATCAATGTCATGACCAGGCACCAGCTTGAAAAAAGGGATGGAATTACATTTCACCCACCACCAACCGTTACCCCCGACCCCAATTGACAGATATTTCAGTGTGTGGAACACCAACTATTGCAGTGTGATCAAATATACCCAGTGATGGGTGAGCGAGATATATCAGGGAGAGACCTAGAAACTCACCATGTAGCACTGGGAGTCTGTGTGAGCTGACGCCTAATCCGTAGATTGGGCAGAAAAGGGGGTCAGGAATCAAATCGATTACTCTTGGTGCCAAAGTAAAGGTGGGTGGGGCTCTGGGGAGGCTGAGGTGAGGGGTCTGGGGAGGTGGGTATGGGTGAGGCAGGGAGTAAGGGCTCTGGGGAGACTGGGAATGAGGGTTGTATGCAGGCTGAGGGGGAGGGGTCTAGGGAGACTGGGAGTAAGAGGTCTGTGGAGGCTGTGGGTGAGGGATCTGGGGATGCTGGGAGTGTTGGGTATGGGGGAAACTGGGAGTGAGGGCACTCAGGAGACTGTGATTAAGGGTTTTGTGTTGACTATGGGTGAAGCATCTGAGGTGAGGGAGCTGTGAAGGCTGGGGGTTACATTTTTATAATTTCAGAAATACAGCCTACAAATGGCAGAAAATGTGTTTATTCATCGAGATTTGTGAATGTCAAGTGCCTCAGTGAGAATTTCTCCAAATCTCTCCCAATCTCTCACTGGCAGTGTGAATGTCTGTGTTTGTGTGTGTTATTAAGTGTGTTCTTTAGTGTATTTATGTGTACGTCTCGATCCAGATGCAATTATCTGTCTGTTTGTGTGTAGGCTTTTAGGTTTGAGACTGCAAATGTATTGTGAGGGAGATAGAGGGCATAAATAGTGAATGTCCATTCACCCATTAGAGAACTTGGAACTTAAAATAGCAAAAGCCCTGGAGTAGTTTAGAATATGCAAGGGCGATCTTCAATTAGAAGAGCTGAGGAAAGCATGCACACAGGTAAAAATAAAAGAGAACCCCAATTGTTTTACAGGGACATTAAGGGTAAAATGATAACAAGTGAAGGAACAAGGCCAGTTATAGACCATGGTAGTAATTTGTGCCTGGAGTCAGAGGATATAGGTATTGTTCAAAATGAATATGTTGTGTCAACGTTCACAAGTGAGAGGGATGATACAGATATAATTATTAATGAGAAAGTCTGTGATATTCCCCAGAGCCCTCACTCCTAGCTTCCCTGGACTCCTCACCCACAGCCTGCCCAGACTTCTTACTCCCAGTCTCCATAGACCCCTCCCCCTCAGCCTGCACACAGCCCTCATTCCCAGTCTCCCCAGAGCCCTCACTCCCCGCCTCACCCATCCCCACCTCCCCAGACCCCTTACTCCTAGCCTGCCTAGAGCCAGCACTCAGACCCTCCCCAGACCCCTCACCCTCAGCCTGCCCACAAACTTCACTTTCAGTCTCCCCTAAACCCTGACTCTCAGTCATGCAGACTCTCATCCTCAGTCTCCCAACAGCCCTCACTCCCAGCCTCCCCAGAGGCACACCCCCTTTCTATTTTGGCACCAAGAGTAATCACATAAAGAAATCAGTGTAAGCAGAGTGGAGTTTGCATCGAATCAACATGTCCAAACGCACTCTCCAAAGAGCATCCCCACCCAGACTCAACCTCCTACCATATAACCCTGCATTTCCCATGGCTCATTCACCCCATCTAGGCATCCTTGGATACCAAGGGACAATTTAGCATGGCTAATCCACCCAAACCTGTGCATCTTTGGTCTGTGGGTGGGAATGCACATAGAAACAAGAAGAATGTGAAAACTCCACAGAGACAGTCGTGCGAGGATGGAATTGATCCCAGGTCCCTGCTGCTGTGAAGCAGGAGTGCTAACGACTGAGCCATCATGCCACTATGCAGGTTCTGAGTGCTCTGGCAGGCTTAAAAGTAGATAGATTTCCAGGGCCAGATGAAATGTGCTCCACGCTGCTGAAAGAGGTGAGGGGCAGAATAACATGGGCACTTGCAAAAATTTTCAATTCCTCTCTGGCCATAGAAACGGTGCTGAAGGACTGGAGGACAGCCAATGCGCTGCTGTCGTTCAATAAGGGAGCAAGCGATAAACTAGGAAATGACAGACCAGTCAGTCTAACGTTTGTGGTGGGGAAACTTTTGGAAGTAATTCTAAGGGGCAGAGTTAATATGCATTTGAAGAGGCAGGGATTAGTCCAATACTGTGAGTTGAGTTTTGTTAAAGGGAGGTCATGTCTGACCAACTTGATTTAATGTTTCAAAGTGCTGACTGGATGGATTGATGATGGCAATGCTTTTGATGTAGGTTACTTGGAATCAACAAGGCCTTTGTTAAAATCCTGAAGAAGGGCCTGTGCCCGAAACGTCGAGTCTCCTGTTCCCTGGATGCTGCCTGACCTGCTGTGCTGTTCCAGCAATAAAGTTTCAACTTTGTTAAAATCCCACATGGGAGACTGATAGGAAATGTAAGAGCTCAAGGGTTTCAAGGAAGTTTACCAAACTGGACACAGACTTGGCAGAACGCAGGGAGTGATGGAGCTCTGGTGTTGCTTTGCCTGGAAATCTGTGTCCAATGGGGTCAGTGTCTGGGCCATTTCTGTTTGTGTTTTCTATAAATGATTCAGACTTGAATATGAAACCGACGTTGGCAAGCTGCTAAATACAGAGGAAGATTGCCTGAGACTACAACACAGGCTTGTCAAATGAGCTGGTCAACGACAAATGGAATTCAGTCAAGGTAAACGTGAGGTGATGCCCTTGGCAAGGCAAGAAAATACATGATGAACAGTAGGACCCTGGGAAGCAACAAGAAACAAAGGGACCTTGGTGTGTATGTCCACCGGTCCCTGAAGGTATCAGATTCCTTGGATCAGCGCATATTGAGAGGTGACAGGATTGAGATGTTTCCAATTATGAGGGAATTAGACAGGGTGGACAGGAAGAAACTTTTCTGCTTGATGGAGAGGTCAATGATCGGGGGGTGGGTGTATTGATATAATGTAAGGGGCAGCCGATTCAGTGGAGATGTGGGAATAAAAACGCTTTCACCCAGAGGGTGCTGGGAATCTGGAACTCATTGCCTGTAGGGATGGTGTAGGCATGGGCTGAGTGGGAGTGACAGGGCTGAGTAGAAATGACAGAGAGTGAGCGGGATAGACAGGTGGATACTGCAAGGGAGAGTGTGGAAGGGAAAGGAGGTGAAATTAATGGTGACAAGAACTGCAATTGTCCTCATGTCGTTGAAGAAATATTTCGATGGACACTTGTGACACCAATGCAAGCAAGTCTATGGGCCAATTGCTGGGAAATGGGATGAGGAAGCTGAGGTGGTTGTTTCTGATGGGCGTGCTGTGATACACCAAGGGCCTTTCTCTGTGCTGTAGCTCTCAATAGCTCTGACTCTAAAGCAGATTGAAAAATATATATGGGAGAGAAAGGGGCTGACTGGGAGAGAGAGAGGGAATGGGTGGCACAGACAGAGAATGTGTGGCAGAGACAGGGCCTGAGTGAGAGATATGAGGTACATGGGAGCAACAGAGTGAGTTGGAGTGATAGGGGTTAAATGGAAGAGACAGGGAGAATCGGAATGAGAGACTGAATGGAAGAGATGGGAGCTGCGTTGGAGAGAGAGAGAATGAATCTCTGAGCCAGAAAGTGAGTGGGAGGGAGAGAGAGAACGAGGTTAATTGACAGAAAATGAGTGGAAAGGACAAAGGCTGATTGGAAAACGCATGGGCTGAGTGGGAGTGACAGGGCTGAGTAGAAATGACAGAGAGTGAGCGGGATAGACAGGTGGATACTGCAAGGGAGAGTGTGGAAGGGAAAGGAGGAGTAAGTAATGGTGACAAGAACTGCAATTGTCCATCCTGAATTGATCTTGAAAAGGTTGTGGTGAGCTGCCTTATTTACATTCATCTCATTGTTAGATATGCATGTGAGGGGGTATGGGTGGTGCTAATTTTGGATGTTCACTCAGCGACAGTAAAGGAACAGCAGCATAGTTCCAAGTCAGGACGGTGTGTGCCTTGGAGGGGAACTTGCAAGGGGTATTGTTCCCATGTGTCTGTCACTGTTGATCTTCTAAGTTGCACAGGTTGTGATTTTGGAGCCTGGGACATTTGCTGCAAAGCATGATGTAGCTGGCTCCCACTCCTCTCCACAACCCACCCTCCAAAACCTAACATACACACACACACACACACACACACACATAATCCTGCATCTTCATCTCCACCAACTGTGAATCCAACTCGTATTTCAAATGCCCCATTTAATCTAATACTTGCGACCTTATCAGGCTGGTGTGGGATGTCAATGCAACAACAGATTGATAAATTCTTAATCTCGCAAGGAATTAAGAGACATGGGAGAGTGTGGTAAGGGGAGTTGAAAGGCCTATCACCAATGGTTGAATGGAGGAGTGGACTTGATGAACCAAATGGGCTTACTTCCACTTCTGTGACTTCTGGTCCTATGGGCTTATAAGAGTGAGGGATGGGACTGTTGGTGACAGAAAGAACAAGCTCAAGTCATTATTGCATTAATATGATTCACGACTCTCCAGCCCTTGGAGGGTTCCAATCACTGATTCTCATAAATGCACCTGTTCAACAACAACATTGACTTCACACGATGGCACAATCTATTTGCTCAAGTAAAAAGCAAATTCAATTGGACCAATGTTGCAACCTCAACATTCCCATGATATTTCCACAGGGTATAAATTGAATGAAGGGAATTCTATCGTCTCAGATGTAATACAGCCAGAGTACCAGCTGCAAAACAGACACTTATCCTCACACAGAAAATGCGTGAAATATTTTCCAGCGTTGCTGAAATATATTACCTGATCCTTGCTGTTATTGGAGTTCCTGGTGAGTGACTATATCTGTGGACGTTGTTTAAACTGGGCTGTGAACTGTGCTTTGGTATTACTCTGACTGATGTCGATGTGCACTTATTTAATTCTTGCCACTCTATAGGTGCTCAATCATTCCATGAGGGTCAAAGTCATTACTTTTCCCTTCCCATTGTTAAAATTAATTGTCTCAACAAAAAAAATATCTCCATTTTGCAACTTTTCAATTCTAAGTTATCAGACATTTATGAGGGTGAGTGTTCCATACCGAACATCGACGTACCCTGTATCAGTGTGTCTGACAGTCCATGGGAAGAGTTGGAATGGCTAGGAATGGGGAGATTTTCCACGAGTACAAACGATACTCTGAAGTAGCTTATCTTCTCTGGGGACCTCACTTCATCTCCGTCCAGCCAACATTTTATAAAGGTATGGAAAACTCAGCAGCCCACTGTGAAAAATGTAAGAAAGGTTAAATCAGAGACATGCAACCTGATTAAGATATTTAAATTGAAAACCTGCCTCAGTGCGAGATGTTTCCAATTACCCTGTGCCCTGACTCTATTAATCATAATTGTCAGTGAAGCTGGGACTGTGATCAGGTTTGCACATTTTCATTTTTGGTACATGCACTGTACTTTGTAAATAATGATTGTTTTTGGAGTTGAACCCCTCTCTGGCTAAACAGAATGCTAGATTAATTAATTTACAGCTTCTTTTCTCTACTCTTCCTTGCAGTTAATTTGATTGCAATTGTGATCCTATCGAGAAGAACATGTGGCCTCTCGATCTGCACTACTCACTATCTGGTGGCCATGGCAATGGCAGATCTCCTGGTCATTATCACTGAGGTAATACTGCGGAGAATCAAATACTATTATTTCCCGGGAACATTCCTGGACCTAACCGCTGTGTGTAGTGTCACTTATGCCATGCGTCGAGCAACAATGGACTATTCTGTCTGGTTCACCATCGCTTTCTCCTTTGATCGATTTGTGGCCATTTGTTGCCAAAAGCTGAAAAGAAAATATTGCACGAGGAAAACTGCAACTGTGGTTCTAGCAACAATCTACATCCTACTCTGTTTAAAAAATGTCCCATTCTACTTTATCCTTCAACCTGGATGGATAATCAATAATGTATCCTGAGACTGCTACCCAAAGTCAAGTTATTATACAGACCCTGGGTGGCTGGGTTTTGACTGGTTTGGTACAATTTTAACCCCATTTCTCACATTCGCTTTGATTTTGTTATTCAACTGTTTGACCATCAGACACATTTTAGTGACCAATCGGATCCGTAAGGGACTGAGGGGTCAAAGCAAGGCAGAGAATCAAAGAGACCCAGAGATAGAGAGTAGAAGGAAGTCTATCATTTTACTGTTCACCATATCCGGCAGCTTCATTGTTCTTTGGTTAGTAAATGTCATAGATTTCTTATACTATATTATAACAGCAACTTATCCCGGAGATTACAATGATTCTGAATATATACTTCAACAAGTTGGGTTTATGCTGCGGAATATGAGTTGCTGCACAAACACATTCATTTATGCAGTCACACAGTCTAGGTTCAGAGAGCAGCTGGAAAGCACAATGAAATATCCGGTTACTTGGATCATTCAGTTACTTAAGAAGCAAAATAGCTGAGAGGCACACAGCGGTGGGGACCATTTTTATTTTTTCCCAGTCCTTCAATGTAATAGCTACACCAGACTCCCAACAGACACAAGTGAAACAGTAGTGTGCCATTGGACAAGAGCTGTTGGCTGGAGGACTAGATGGAAATGGGAGCATGATGACCCCTGCTGGGGAGGACAAGGAACAGCAGCCACAATCTCAACTCCGCCTGCACTGTTTAAATTTCCAGCTCTGCCCAATAAAGAAGTAAGCTGTCCCATCAGAAATCAAAATCATGCAGAGACTGGAATTGTTCTTGTGTATTTTGATGTTTATCAAAAATGTCTTTGACTCATTTTGAATCAATCTGCTTTCTACATTTCCCCTGAGGGAGTTGGTGGAGGGGGCAGGGTCAAGGCTCTAAGGCAAGATAACGGGACTCTGAGCGAGAGATAAAGCCTGGACTCAGCACAGGAGACACACAGATTTAGAGCTAAAGCAGACCATCGAGTCCCTACAGTGCGGAAACAGACCATTCCACCCAGACTGATCCTCTAACCCAATAAATCCCATGACCTCTGCACCCAATCTATACATCCCTGGACACCAAGGGCAACTTAATCAAAGCCAATTCGCCGAACCACTCATCATTGGGCTGTGGGAGAAAACGTACACAGACACGGGGAGACTGTGCAAACTGCACGGAAACAGTCACCCCCAGGCTGGGATCGAACCTTGGTCTCTGGCCCTCTGAGAGAGCAGCGTTAGTTCTTGAACCATTGCACCACACCCATTTGCTTGGTGTTCTCGCAAATGGATGCAAACAAATCTCTTCATGGTTCCCATCTTTGCAGATTTTGTAAATAAATTTTCCTTGTTGTGTTTCACCACTCTCTCTTGAAATTCTATAAAAATGACTTATTGCCCTTTTTGCCATTCCAAGTTATGACCACATTCTTCGGCATCGCTCAGATTATCTGAAGGCATTTGCCGATTCCCAAACCTTGGCTGGCACGTGTGTTGAAATGCCCCAGCCCTTCAGGTTCACATCCCACTCATATTAACACAAAAGCTCTTGCAAAAGCTGCAAGTGGTATGCAAGGTGACTGAGGCAAAGGTAAGTTATCCCTCCATCTTGACTTGTCCCCTTTTCATTCACCAGACTTGCTCATGGGATGGTGAGAATGTCCTACGAAGAGATTTTGTGTAAACCAAACCTGTGTTGTCTAGAGTTTCATGACTGTGAGATAAGTTCAATGCAAGTTCCAAAATAGTTAAGAAATACATTAGGGGGAGGCTGTTGGGTGAATGCAGGGTAAAGATGCTTCCCCTGCTTCAGGAGGCTAGAACCGGGTGAACCTTCTAAAAATAAGGAGGATGCCATTTAGGATTGAGATTATAGAAAAGAGATTACAGTAGCCATAAAAAAGCCCTTCAGCCCATCGAGTCCGCACTGCCAAAAATACGTTAGTACCTCCCTGAGCCCCTTGTATTGAATGATGCCTGTAGTCTTGAATGTTATGATATTTCATCAGGTGCTCCCCCCTCCAAGCTCAAAAGCTTAACCTGAATCACGCTGGGACCAGAGGCCATGCGAATCACATCACTTTGGTTGTGAATAGGTCTTGAAGCTAAATAGTGGTGGGAAGGGGGTTCCAGTTGCATGGAAAATTATGGGAGTGCTCAACAGTGTATAGGAGCGTTTACAGAACATGTATTAGGACAGAGAGTAAACTTCAGGGGCAGCAGACAAGGGGACAGCTATGAGAAGGGATGTAGTCAACACAGAAATGAGGCTGTGGTACTGAAATGCATACAGTACACAAAACAAGGTAAATGAGATGGTCGAACAGATTGGAATTATTCAGTGAAATGTGGCTACAACAGAAATGCGGCTGCAAGCGAATCAGGGCTGGGAATGAAATTTTTCAAGAATATGCATATTATTGATAGGGCAGCCTGATAGGTAGAGCGGCCTTGATACTAAAGGTGATGTTAAATCAGTAACAAGAAGTGATATGGACTTAGGTGGGTTAAAATCTTGGTGGATCGAATTGAGGAAATACAACGGAGAAATAACTCTGATGGGAGTGGTATACCGGCCTCCCAGCAGCAGTCAGGGTGTGGGGAAGAAAATAAATAGGAAGTTAGAAAGGCAGGGAAGAGAGGGAGCAGCACAGTGATCATGGGGACTTCAGTACACAGCTGCACAAGGAAAATCAGGTTGACAGTGTATCTGAAAAAAATGAATTTATGGAATGTCTATGGCATTTTTTGGAGAAGCTTGTGGGAGAGCCAAGAGGTAACAGGGAACTCTGGATTTAGCAGCATGTCATAGCAGACTTGATCAAGGCGTTGAAGGTGAGGGAACACAAATACCTCCCCACCCCCCCCCCCCCCCCATCCCCTGGGGGAGGATGTGGCCAAAAAATGAGGGACAGTCTTGAATCAGATGTAACGGTGTTGAAATTGTGTAAAGGTACAGAGAAAGACATGAGGGAGGAGCTGCCAGAGTTAATTGGATGGGGAGCCGAGTAGTGAAGAATGGAGACAGCTCTCCATTCTTTAGTGCAGCCATTGACTATTACCCTTGGTATCCTGTAACTGAGCCAACTTTGGATCCAAATTGTCCCGTTTGAGCTTTGACAGTTTTCGCCAGTCTGCCATGTGGGACCTCTTCAAAATTCTTACTAAAAACATGTGTACAGCATCCATGGCACTACCGTCTCCAGTCTCCTTGTCACTGCCTCAATCTTCGCGATCAAAGTTGTAAGGCTTGACCTTCCCTTAACAAAATCAAACTGACGATCCCTAACCAGTCCATGACCGGGAAAAGCTGGCAAAAAATCCGGTGAAGGTACAAACCACCATTAGGTCGAGGTTTTAAAAAGAAAAGAATAGGATAAGCAGCAGCTCCGATCTGAAATGTACCGGTACAACTCCTGGCAAATTAGAAAATTGCCCAGGTATAAACCATACCCGAAAAGCAGGGAAATCTGGCCCAACCAATTACTGACACATCAGTACAATTATAACTGAAGAGTTGGAAGGTGTCATGGCCGTAATATCAATCGGCACCAACTCAGTCATAACCTGCCCAGTTTGGGTTTCACCAGGACCCATCAGCTCCTGAACTCATTACAACTTTGGCTCACAAATATGCAGCACGGATCACTGCGGAAGGAGCTGAGGGTGACTGTTCTTGTTCTCAAGGTGGTATTGGAAAGAGTATGGAAACAAGAGCCCGAGGAAAACTGGAATCAATGGGCATCAGGGGGAACACTCTCCACTGGGTGGAATCATATCTGACACATAGGAAGATGGATTGAGGTTGCTGGAGGGCTGTCATTTCAGCTCCAGAATATCTCTGCAGGAGTTCCTCAGGGGAATGTCCTAGGCTCAACAGTTTTTAGCTGCTTCATCAATGAATTACCATCGATCATAAGTTCAAAGTAGGGATGCTTGGTGATTATAGCAAAATGCTCAGCATCACTCACGATTCCTCAGATACTCATGCAGTCGGTGTACAATGCATCAAATTCTGAACAATATCCAAACTTAGGCTAAGAGATGGAAGCTAATCTCTATGCCACAGGCTGGACAATTACCATCTCCAATAGCGGTCAATCTAACCACCGCCCCTTGACATTCAATGGTGCTTCCATACAGAAGGTTATTCATTCTGTGTGACTGGGTTGGAGTCCTACACGTTCCCCCTTATCACATTATGGGTCTATTTGCAGCACATTGACTGAAGCAGTTCATGGAACCAGCTCACCAGAACCTTCTCAAGTTACACTTAGGGATAATGGTGAATTACTGAGCACCCGTTCAGCGGTGCCCAAGTCCCAAGAGTGAATTCAACAAAATCAAAGTGGCAAAACCTTGCCTCCCAGGCGACATTGAACCTTAATTTCAATTTGCTAATGAAGATGCAGAGAAGGAACATGTACGCTCCATCTCTTTGTTAATTGTACAAATCAGACATCAGTGTGAAGTTAGGTTAGGTGAAGGGTTGGGGTTGTATCGGGTATAGGTCCGTGTAGTACTGCAGTAATTGAATAATTGCACACAAATACCATGTATGGGCACTGGATTTGGGTTTCAGAGTTAGGATTTGGACATCAACAATTTTTCACCTTGCGAATAAATCCAAGACTGGCTTCTAAACATTTCCTTCACCAACTGTCACACATTAAATTCTATAGATCCCACCAAATCGTGTGGTATATTGGTCTATGTAACTAAGCATTTGCAGCTCAGTTCAGTGGACATTGTCCTCAAACAGAGAGACAGGTGTCAATGCTCTTAGAGAATTAGGTTCCGGTTCTAACGGGAATCTTCAGGAAGAGAATTAATCTGTGTCTCTGTATTCAGTTTACCTTGCAGAGTAGCAATAATATTGTGGTGGAGCACTGTTTTAATATTTAATGGAGGGGCGAAATTTTGTTCCCTCTGACGGTTGTGCACACTTGGATCTGATCAGGAGGCGATTGCGCTGCTGAGGGTTTGTCATTGAATATTTTTCGAAAACGTTAGATAGATTTCTTCACAGCAAAGGAAATGAAAGGCAAATCGAGCAGTCAGAAGTTGAAACACAAACAGATAAGCTGTGACATTCCCAAATAGAGACGAATAAACTGCAGGTGCTGGAATCCAAAATGTACAGGCAAGAGGCTGGAAGACCACAGCAAGCCAGTCAGCATCAGGAGGTGCAGAAGTCGACGTTTGGGGTGTAACCCTTCTTCAGTGTCCTGAAGAATGATCTTACCAAATGGTGGAAAAGGCGTTGGGGGTGTGGGGGATACTCTTGCTCCTATTTCACGGATGTATATGTTCATCAACGATTATAAGCCTCACAACACTCCAGAGTAGTCACCCACATCTTTGTAAATTTACACGTGCATTTATAGCAAGAAGATCATTGATGTCCTTCCCGAATTATCATTTAGGGGATACTGAGCCATTTTGTTAAAGGTTTACAGTCCATATTATAGGGATACCACATTTTCCGTATCATGAGAGACAGGGAAAACAATATCAATTATGACTCAGTCGTATGTTGCCAGTTCCAAGCCCCACACCACCCCCAGTAATCCCAGAGGAAACAAGTGAGGGCTGGAATCTGTAGTCTATGCTGGTTTGCTGTTTGTGATCCTCATGCTGCTCATCCTTACCTTAAAGAACGCAGGAGCAGGAGGAGGACATTTGTCACTTTTTCAACCTGCTTTACCAATCGATGTGGTCTTGGCTGATCATTCATCTTAGTCCCCTGCTTCCACTTCTCCCAATGCCCTTTGACACTTTGATCCGAAGAAGGTATATCTCACTTTACTTGCCTTGAAACCTGTGTGCAGGTTGGGTCTCCTTTTCCGATGAATGATGATCTTGCTTTCGAGGGAGTGCAGTGAAGGTTTCCCAGGCTGTTTCTGGGGCTGACAGGACTGACGGCTGAGGGGAGATGGAGATTAGGATTCTTTTCGCTAGATTTCAGATGAGTCTTGGGATCGCATAGATACTTATCTAGAAAGGGTCCTGCAGGAAGGATGTTCCCGATGGTGGGTGCATACAGAACTCGGGGTCACAGCATGAGGATTCAGGGTGGACTATTTAGGATGCAGATGAGGAGATATTTCTTCACGCAAAGAGTGGGGAGCCTGTGGAATTCATTACCACAGGAAGGAGTTGGTGCCAAAACATTGAATGTGTTCAAAAGGCAACTAGATATAGCACTTGGGGCAATGGGATCAATGGTTATGCGGAGAAAGCAGGATTAGACTATAGAGTTGGACAATTAGCCTCGTTCATGAGGAATGTTGTGCCAGGCTTGAAGGGCCAAATTACCTCCTCCTACTCCTGTCATCGATGTTTCAAGGTTTCATGAAAAATATTCAATGTTGAGCCCTCATCCACCTTCTGTGGCAGAGACTTCCCACGGGCTCCCCATCTCTGGGTGAAAACGTTTCTCCTCAGCTCAGCCCTAAATGGTCTACCCGGTGTCACGAGACAGTGACCCCTCATTTCCGGAATCCTCCATCATCAAGAACATCCTTCCTGTGTTTGTCCTCTCTGGTCCTGGTCGGATTTCCTGGGTTTGTGTGAAATCTGTACCAAATCATTCTTTAAAACTCCAGTGGACACAATCCAAACCGATCCAGTCCTTCTTCAGACATCAGTCCTGTCATCCCATGGATGAGTCAGGCAACCATTCATTGCAGTCCCTCTCTCACCAGAACATCCTTCCTGTGATAAGGAGACTGAAACTGCAGACAGTATTCCAGGAGCAGTCTCACCAAGGCTCTGCCTAATTGCAGCAAGACATCTCTGCTCCAAAAGGATCAAGGTCCCATTTGCCTTCATCAATACCTGCTGCACCTGTATGCTCAGTGTCACCGACTTATGAACGAGAGACACTCAGGTCTCGCTCCAGCAGTATGTTCCATCAGCCATTAACAATAGGACCAGGTGAGACAGATTAAACGTTTTGAAGAAAAATATGTAGTGTGCGATAATGCATGGGGCTTCTTGTCTCCATGGATGGTGAAAGCAGGAATCATGAAACGTTTCTTAAGGGACCTGAAGGAAATAAACTGGCCAGGCTATGTGTATGGAATGGGTCATTAACATTGACTGGATTGCTTTGCAGAGAGCCAGTGTGGACTCAATGTGTGGAGTTTCTTCCCTTTATAATGTAATAACTCTGTGTCCTCATTCCAACATCTTGAATAAAATTTACTCTCAGTTATTCAGGATGGCAAAGAAACCTAACACTTGCAGTCCAGACAAACCCGCCTTGATATTCAGCCAATGGCAAGGCAAGGTTTATTTTGTATCTAAATGTGGGCGTCACTGACTGAGCCAACATTTATTGCCCAGCCTGAGTTGCCTTGTGCATGAGACAATGAGAGACTCACACGGGCAATTTCAGAAGGCAGTTCAGATTCGACAACACATCAGTTGGTGTGGAGTCACGTGGAGCCCAGACTGGGAAAAGGCGGCATATTTCATTTCCTGAAGTGCATTGTGTTTTTATTCCAGTGGTGACATGGGCAACATGAAGCTGAAAGTTTGATTCTGGATTTTGCTGAGTTCAAATGTTACCGCCTGCATTCATCGAGATTTGAATCTATTTCTGCAAATGGTTAATCTGTTCTTTGCATAGTTGAAGGAAGCGCTGTAGATGTCATATATTTGGACTTTAGAAAGGCATTTGATAAGGTTCTCCATGGTGAACTAATGGAGAAAGTGAAGTCACATGGTGTGTAGGGTGTTCTAGCTAGGTGGATAAAGAACTGGTTGAGCCACAGGAGACAGAGAGTTGTTGTTGAAGGGCGTTTCTCGAAATGGAGAAAGGTGACTAGTGGTGTTCCACAGGGATCGGTGCAGAGGCCACTGTTGCTTGTAATATACATAAATGATCTGGAAGAGGGCACTGTTGGTATGATCAGCAAGTTTACAGATGACACGAAGACTGGTGGAGTAGCATAAAGCATAGGGGACTGTCAAAGAATACAGGAGAATGTGGATAGACTGGAGCGTTGGGTGGAAAAGTGGCAGATGGAGTTCAATCCAGGCAAATGTGAGGTAATGCATTTTGGGAAGACTAATTCTAGAGCAAACTGTACTGTAAACGGAACAGCCTTTGGAAAAGTTGATGAGCAGTGAGATCTGGGAGTTCAGGTCCATTGTACTCCTGAAGGTGACTGCACAGGTGGAGAGAGAGTGGTCAAGGTGTGCGTGCCTTCATCGGATGGGGTAGTCAGTATAAGAACTGATTAGATTACTTACAGTGTGGAAACAGGCCCTTCGGCCCAACAAGTCCACACCAACCCGCCAAAGCGCAACCCACCCATACCCCTACATTTACCCCTTCACCTAACACTACGGGCAATTTGGCATGGCCAATTCACCTAACCTACACATCTTTGGACTGTAGGAGGAAACCAGAGCACCCGGAGGAAACCCACGCAGACACGGGGAGAATGTGCAAACTCCACACAGTCAGTCGCTTGAGGCGGGAATTAAACCCGGGTCCCTGGCGCTGTGAGACAGCAGTGCTAACCACTGTGCCACCGTGCCGCCCAAAACTGATAGGTCATTTTAAAATTTTACAAGACTTTGGTTTGTCCGCATTTAGAATACTGCGTAGAGGTCTGGTACCACATTACCAAAATGATGTGGACGCTTTGGAGAGGGTACAGAGGGAGTTTACGAGGATGTTGCCTGAAATGGAAGGTGCAAGCTATGAAGCATGGTTGCGTAGGTTAGGATTGTTTTCATTAGAAAGAAGCAGGTTGAGAGGGTCCTGATCGAGGTCTACAAAATCACGAAGCGTATAGACAGGGTGGATTGAGCTAAGCTTTTTCCCAAGGTGAGGGATTTAATAACGAGAGGTTACGTGTTTAAGATTAGAGGAAAAACGTTTAAGGGGGTTACTCGCAGAAAGTACTTCACACAGAGGGTGATAGGTGCCTGGAATGTGTTGCTAACAAAGGTAGGAGAGGCAGGCAGAGTAGATTCATTTAAGTTGCGCCTGGACAGCTGCATAAGTCAAAGGGGTACAGAGGGATACAGATGTTTAAGAATTGTGCGATAGGTTCAGACAGGAGATTTGGATTGGCTCAGGCTTGGAGAGCCAAAGGCCTGTTCCTGGGCTGTAAATTTTCTTTGTTCTTTGTTCTGCATTCCGAGCCCAATGACATTATTACTGAGCCACCAGACAGAACTTGCCAACGCAATGTTAAGGACTGGATATTCCTGAGTGTATTTGTTTTAAATAAGAAACAGTGAAATAAACTTGCAAATGATTCGTGGCGATGTTAAGTACTTTGCCACATCAGCAGTGTCATTTGACTGGGCGGAACCATGGCACCTTAAAGTCAGGAGTTTAGATCCCACTGTGGCAGTCAGTGAACATGAGATTGGAATTCGGAAGTTAGCTTTGTGGTGGAGGTTTCTGAGTTTTTGTCATTGATTTTGATTGTGACTTGCACTGAACTTGACCGTATGTGGGACAACCAAGACACTGACCTTTGTGAATGGGGCAAACACGTACCAGCCTCATTAACACAGCCGCTTGTCAATAAGAGTGTAGCAGGAAGTGTGCATTAACATCGAGACGATATTGTTAAATAAGGTCCCGAGAACGAGGTATTGAGAGAAAACACCGAGTGAAAATGAAATTTTTTAAAGATCTAAGGCATGTAATATTCGAAATCTATGGCAGAATTACCATTGCATTCCCCAGGTCAATGTACTGGATCCAAACCGGGATACAACTGTGTTTATTGTGTTAAAAGTAGGTGTCAGAAATTTTACTCAGTATTTCTTGGCTTCGCAGCAATGATAGATTCTGGGGTATGCTAGGCCACGTGGTTGCTGAGTAATAGAGTCACAATACTATACAGCACGGAAACAGACCTTTAGTCCAACTCTTCCACGCTGACCATATTTCTAAAAACAAACGTGTCTGATGTAACTGTCATTGGCCCATATCTCGCTAAACCTTTCCATTTCAAGTGCCTCTCGAAATGTCTTTTAAATGTTGCAACTGTACCTGCCTCTCAACTTTACATTGGCAATTCATTTCACACGTGCACCACTCTCTGAGTGAAGTCGTTGCTCTCTCATTCCCTTTTAAAATCCCTCCCCTCGAAATCTAAACCTTTCCACTTAGTCCTGAACGCTCGTGTTCTCAGCAAAAGACCACTGCTCTGCACCTTATCTATGCCCCTGATGACTTTATCGACCTCTGTGTGGTCAACCCTCACAGTTCTGCTCTCCAGGGAGAAAGGTCCTATTCAGCATTCCCTTATAGCTCAAACCCTGCAGCTCCTGTAATGTCCTTGTAGATATTTTCTGCATCCAGTCCAACTTAATAATGTCCTTCCTATACCAGGGAAACCAGGACAGCACACAGTATCTCAAACGTGGCTCACAAACATCCTGTTCAACTATAATATGTCATTCCAAATCCTGTACTCAATGGTCTGAGTCATGAAGGCAAGATTGTCAAATGCCCTCTTTACCACGCTGCCTATCTGTGATGAAACTTTCAAAGAACTATGTACCTGAACCCTGAGGCCTTTCTGTTTGACAACATCCCCAGGACCCGGCCATTAATTGTGTAAGTCTAAAAATTTTGTTAGAATACAGTAGGCTGAGAGGTCTGATTTGGAGCTACAATGTAATCTACATTATAAACTCTAGCTACGGTTCATAGGGTGAAATATTTCCCTTCAATAGAGTGGTCAATGACCTGGAGGCACAAATTGAAGATAAAGAGCAGCAGGTTTTGATGATTTGAGGAAAATTGTTTTCACTGAGAACGTTGTGGGTATCTGGAATTCATTGTCTAAAAGAATGATAGAGGAGGGACACCTTCATCTATTCAAATAAAACTTAGATGAGGATTTGAAGCGACCAGGCATTCAGACTTACAGGACAATGTTAGAGAGTTGAATGAGAATAGATGTTTGATGACCAGTCCAGTCTGGAGGGGAGATGGTTGTCTTCTGGTGCTGTCTCTGGATTATCATTCCAGACAATCAAGTAATATTCTGAGGTCTGAACCTTGAATCTTACCATGGCAGGGAGTGAAATTTGAACCAATTCTTTCTAAGAACTTGCTGTTAAGATTCTGATAACCACAAAACTATTGCTGGTTGTTCGAAGAACTTATCTTTTCCTCCAATGTTAGCAGTGAAGGGGACGACTGTCCTTACCTAGTCTTATTTACATGTGAGTCCAGACGGATATTAATGCAATTGGCTCTCAGCAGCCCCCGGGAAATTAGGGATGGACAATGAACGCTGGCCTGCCCCAGCAACGTCTACAACCTCTGAATGATGAAAAGAAAGGACATGATGGGCCATGCTGTCAAAACTCTATCAGCTCATGCAATCGGGAGTCAATGTTGTGAACTCCCTCCTGTATAACACACAGTCATGTTCAGCAGTGGTGGGTTTATCAGGCTGGTGTTAAAGGATTTGCCAGGTTGCATTATGAAGGAGCCTGGCACATTGTCTCTAAGGCAGGATTTGGACAGTCTGAGTACATCGGGCTGTTGCATGAAGAGTCCAATAAGACAACTCTGCCAGTAATTGTAAAAGTGAGGAGGGCAGTGCAAGGTAAGTGTTCACCATTTCCAGTCTTTGGGACTGACCCCAGGTGAGGATTTGGTTTTATTCCTGTTTAATGTTTCCATTGCAGATTGAAGGGGGCAGTAAGAAAACGAGTCGATTGCTTTGTGGATGGTCTGGAGTCACACACGGTACAAACTGGGAGAGGTGATAGAATAGCCCACCTTGAAGGGCATCAGAGAACCAGATTTGATTTTCATGTTAATCCAGCAGTTTCATGATCTCCCTTCCTATTACGTTTCACTCGCCCCAACCAATGACACGCAGCAGCATTACTGTACATTATCTACAAGACGCACTGCAGAACTTTACCAAGGATTCTCGGAAAGCACATTCCAAAGCCACGACTACCACTATCTAGAATGACAAGTGCAGCAGATACGTGGGAACACCACTCCCTGCAAGTTCCCCTCTGAGCCACTCACCATTCTGACTTGGAAATATATGTCGATTACTTCACTGTCGCTGGGTCAAAACCCTGGAATTCCTTCCCTAACAGCATTGTGGGTTTACCAGCAGCATGTGGACTGCAGCGGTTCAAGAAGACAGCTCACCCCCACCTTCTCAAGGGGCAACTAGTGACGGGTAATAAATGCTGGGCCCAGCCAGTGACAGCCACAATCCACAAAATGAATAAATTAAGAGCATGTACCTGGGCACAGTGAAAAGTTTTGCTTTAGAACATAGAACATTACAGCATAGTACAGGCCATTCGGCCCTTGATGTTGCATTCATCTGTGGAACCAATCTGAAGCCCATCTATCCTACACTACTCCATTAACATACATATATTTATCCAATGACCATTTAAATGCCCTTAAAGTTGGTGAGTCAACTACTGTTGCAGGCAGTGTATTCCACGCCCCTACTACTCTCTGAGTAAAGAAGCTACATCTGACATCTGTCACCCTCAATTTAAATTTATGCCCCCCACGTGCTAGCCATCACTATCCAACCTATCTAACGCCCTGATTATCTGGTATGTCTCAATTAAGATACCTCTCAAACTTCTTCACTCGAAAGAAAACAGCCTCAAGTCCTTCAGCCTTTCCTTGTAAGATTTTCCCTGCATACCAGGCGACGTCCGAGTAAATCTCCTCTGAACCCTTTCCAGAGCTTCCACATCCTTCCTGTAATGCGGTGAGCAAAACTGTATGCAATACTCCAAGTGCGGCCACACCAGAGTTTTGTACAGCTGTAGCATGACCTCATGGCTCCTGAAATCAATCCCTCTCCAAATACAAGCTAACATACCGTCTGTGTTCTTAACAACCTTTGCAACCTGGGTGGCAACTTTCAGGGATCTATGCACATGGACATCGAGATCTCTCTGCTCATCCACACTGCCAAAAGTCTTACAATTAGCCCAATGCTCTTTATTCCTTTTGCTCCTTCCAAAGTAAATCACTTCACACTTTTCCACATCAAATTCCATTTTCCACCTCTCAGCCCAGCTCCACAGCTTATCTATGTCCCTCTGTAACCTCCAACATCCTTCAGCACTATCTACAACTCTACTGACCTTAGTGTCATCCACAAATTGACTAACCCATCCTTCTACGCTGTCATCTATTTCATTTATAAAAATGACAAACAACAGAGGTCCCAAAACAGACCCTTGCGGTGCACCACTAGTAACTGAACTCCAGGATGAACGTGTGGAACAGGCAGACCATACCAGACAAAGTACTTTAGGGTAATAGAACGGAGTGAAGAATACAAGGACATGATTGCAGAGGAGGTCAAAACAATGACTGCAGATGCTGGAAACCAGATTCTGGATCAATGGTGCTGGAAGAGCACAGCAGTTCAGGCAGCATCCGAGGAGCAGCAGCAAAATCTGCAGATTGCAGAGGAGGTGCACAAAGAAGAAGATTAACATTTATGTTTAAAAGTTGAGAAGTCCATTCAGACATCGGACAACAGCGCTGAAGAAGCTGCCCTTGAAGCTGTTGGTGCATGTGTTTCAGTTGTCGTATGTTGGTTGCCTTCTTGAGGCAACGATAATTAAAGATGGGGCCAAGGCTGGAAGGCTGATTTCCATGATAGACTAGGCTGTCTTCACAACTCTCTGTAGTTTCCTATGGTCCTGCCAAGCAGTTGCCATATGAAACCGTGATGCATCCAGATTGAAGTCTTTCAATGGGGCATCGACAAAAGTTGGTGAGACAGGGAAAACATCAATGTCATTTCTGACCATTGCAAGGCTCATGCGATTTAAACATCTGTCATTCATGAACATGCAGACCACATCCATATTAGCCTTAGTTATACCTATTATCTTGCTTTGACCTACTTTTTATTTCTCATCTGTGCATATGTGCAATGTTGCATTATACATTCTCGTGATTAGGAATGAATAAACTCAATCTTTTTGTTGATTCAAGAAATCCTGGTAAAATTAGCGCCTTTTAAATCCTAAGGTCAATCTGGGTCTGGGAGGAAGAGGTCATTTTAAATTAAACATTTTGCAACCGTTGAAGTGAGGAGGCTTATAATCAAAAGGAGCCAGTTCACTCCATCTCACCCAGGAGTTTAAAGGTTGAGATCTTCCATCTGGAATCGTAACAAATGGGGAATCTAGCCTGAAGACTATCAAAACTAATAGAACAAATACAGTATCAAAAGTCAGGCAACATCAAAGTCCTGACCAGGCACCAGCTTGAAAAACGGGATGGACTTACATTTCACCCACCACCAACCCTTACCCTCGACACTGATTGGTAGATAGTGAAACCTGTGGAGCAAGAACTATAGTAATGTTATCAAACAGAACCAGTGATGGGTTAGAGAGAGAGAGAGAGAGCTGGAACCTCACTATGTAGCATTGGGGATGTGCATGTGCTGACAGCTAACCTGTGGATGGGGCAGATAAGGAGACAGGAATCAAAGTGATTACTCATGATGCCAAACTCGACGGGGGGCTCTGTGAACGCTGGGAGTGAGGGCTATGGGGTGGCTGAGGGTGAGGTAAATGGGGAGCCTGGAAGTGCGGGCTGTGGTTAGGTTGAGGGTGAGGGTTTTAGGAGACGTAGGGAGGGCATGGAGGAGGCTGGGAGTTAGGTCTCTGAGGAGGTTGGGAGTGAGGGTGTAGGAAGACTGGGAGTGAGGGTTGTAGGCAGGCTGAGGGTAGGTGAGGTGAGGTGTCAGGGCAAGCTGGAAATGAGGACTCTGGGAATGGTGGGAGTGAGGGATTTGAGGAGGCTGTGGGAAGGTGTCTGTGGAGAATCAGGGTGGGAGTATGGGGGTGACTGGGAGTGAGGGCTCTCAGGAGGCTGGGATTATGGGTGAGGCATCTGAGGTGAGGGAGCTGTGAAGAATGGGAGTTACATTTTCATACTTATAAAGACACAACCTATAAATTGCATAAAATACGTTTATCCACTGAGATTTGAGAGTGTGGGGTGCCTGAGTATGCCTCAGGGTACTAAGGGACAATTTATCACCACCACTCCACCCTAACCTGAACACTTTTGGGCTACCGGTGGAAATCCACATAGAAACAGGTTGATTGTGAAAACTCCACACGGACATTTGACCAAGGGCGGTTTTGAACTGACATCCCTGGCGTCCTGAGGCAACAGTGATAATCAGTGTGCCCCCAGTCAGGCTCTGAGTGGCCTGGCAGGCGTAAAAGTGATCAATTTCCAGGGTCAGATGAAAGGTATCACACGCTGATGAATGAGGTATGGGAGGAAATAACATGGGCACTTACAAAGATTTTCAATACCTCTCTGGCTTTATAAATGGCGTTGGTGGTCTGGGGAGCAGCCAATGTGTTGCTGTTATTCAAGATGGAAGCCAGAGATAAACTAGGAAATCAAAGGTCAGTCTGTCTAATCTTACTGGCGGGATAATTATTGGAAGGAATTCTAAGGGACAGAATTAATGTGCATTTGGAGAGGCAGGAATTAGTCAAGAACAGGCAACATGGGTTTGTAAACCATATCTGACCAACTTGATTTAAATTTTCAACGTGCTGATCAGATGTGTAGATGAGGACAATGCTTTTTATGCAGGTCAATTGGAACCAGGGAATGTAAGACCCAATTGGATACAAATAAATTTTGCAAATTGGAAACAGAATTGTCAGAACACTGAGTGATGGTGTTCTGGTGTTTTTCTGACTGGAAATCTGTATCCAATAGGGTCAATGTTTGGGTCATATCTGTTAATGGTTTCTATAAACGATTCCGACTTGAATATCATACAGAAGTTGGCGAGCTGCTAAATAGTGAGGAGGATTGTCTGAAACTACAAGACAGGTTGGTCAAAAGAGCTCACCATTGACAAATGGAATTCAGTCGAGGTAAATGTGAGGTGATGCACTTGGACAGAACAAACAACGCAAGGAAATATATGATGAACAGTAGGTTTCTGGGAAGCAACAAGCATCAAATGGACCTTGCTATGTATGCCCACCGGTCCCTAAAGGTATCAGATTAGGTTTCCTTGGAGCAGAACATATTGAGAGGTGACAGGATTGAGATGTTTCAAATTATGAGGGGACTAGACAGCGTAGACAAAAGGAAATTTTCTGCTTGATGGAGGGATCAATGATCATGGGGTGGGGGATGGTATTGATTTAAGGTAATGGGCAGGTGGTTCAGAGGAGATGGGGAAAAAAAACGTTTTCACCCAGAAGGTGCTGGGAATCTGCAACTCATTACCTGTAAGGACGATGTAGGCAGAAATCCTCATGTCATTGTCGAAATAATTCAATGGATACTTGTGATGCCTAGGCAAGCAAGGCTATGGGTCAAGTGCAGGCAAATGGGATAGAAAGCTGAAGTGGTTGTTTCTAATGGGCGTGATGTGATACACCAAGGACCTTCATCTGTGCTCTCGGTCTCAATAACTCTGACTCTGAAACAGATAGAAAAATATACATGGGAGAGGAAGGGGCTGACTGGGACAGAGAGTGAATGGGTGGCACAGACAGAGAATAGGTGGGACAGACAGCGTCTGAATAAGAGACAGGAGGTAAGTGGGAGTGACAGGGGCCGAGTGGAAGAGACGGGGAGAATAGGAGTGAGAGAGTGAATGGTAGAGAACGGAGCTGCGTAGGAGAGAGAGAGAATGGATCTATGAGCCAGAGATTGAGTGGGAGGAAAGGGAGATCGAGGGAAATTGTCAGAAAGTGAGTGGTAAGGGCAAGGGCTGATTGGAAGACATATGGGTTGAGTGGGAATGACAGGGTTGAGCAGAACTGACAAAGATTGAGTGGGACAGACAGGTACCTACCGCAAGAGATAGTGTGGAAGAGAAAGGAGATGTAAGTAATGCTGACAAGTCCATCCTGAATTCACCTTGAGAAGATTGTGGTCAGCTGGCTTATTTCCATTCATCTGATTTCGCTATGCGTGTGATGGGCAGGGGGTGGTGCAAATCCTGGATGTTCACTCAGTGACAATAAAGGAACAGCAGCATATTTCCAAGCCAGGGCTGTGTATGGCTTGGAGGGAAACTTCTGGGGCTGTTGTTCACATGTGTCTGCTGCTGTTGATCTTCGAAATTTGCAGAGGCTATGAGTTTGGAAGGTGCTGTGTCAGGTGCCTGGGACAGTTACTACAAAGCATGTTGTAGATGGCTCCCACTCCTCTCCACAACACACACACACACACTACACACCACACAACCACACACACACACTACTGCATTTTCATCTCCAGGAATTGTGAATGCAACTCATATTTCAAGAACCCCTTTGAATCTCATTAAAAATCACACACCAGTTTATAGTCCAACAGTTTTATTTGGAAACACTTGCTTTTGGAGTGCTGCTTCTTCATCAGGTGGTTGTGGAGTATAAGATCGTAAGACACCGAATTTATAGCAAAAGTTTACAGTGTGATGTAAGTGAAATTATATGTTGCAAAAGACCTGGTTTGTTCGCTAAGTCTCTTGTCTTTTAGAATGAACATGTTGGTTTCGGTTCTTTCATATTTAAATCGCAGAACTTTATTAAAAGTTACATTCTCAAGTAAACTTTAACAGTTGGTTCCATGTTGTCCCCGAATGCATTGAAGGTGTGAGCTGGCCTGTGTGAGACTCTCTGTGTGACAATGGTCAGACTGATTCTGAACCAAAAAGCGGATTTATAGAATCTTACATGGATTCATGCAGTTTTTGAGCAAAATAAATTGTAATTCCGTAAGTACAAATTCACCCCAAAAACTTATATGTGTATGTGCGCATGTGGATGTGTGGGTGGCGGGGGTTGGGGGGTTATGAGTGTCTGTGAGAGAGTTTGCGTATGTGTGTGAGTGTGAGTGTAAAGGGGTATAAGTCCATGAGAGGTGAGTGTGAGTGTGCGGTTGTGTGTGTATGTGTGTCTGTCTGTCTGTGTGTGTTTGCGTGTCTGTCTGTGTATATCGTGTAGTGTGACATGAACCCAAGGTCCCAGTGGTGGCCATCCCCATTTTTTCTTCAAAAATATACTTTATTCATAAATAATTTGATGGTCTGTACAATTGGTCATGCCATACGTATGTAAACATTTACGTACAGAGATCAAAACTTATCATTTTTATACAGGTCTGTACATTTTTTGATCATATGCCCATATAATTAGCTGAGGCGTCAGCAGAGTCCAAATGACTGCATGGGCCCCCTGTTCTTCGTTAGGCAGGCAGACTTTACACAGTGGCCTTTCCCCACCGCGCCTTGGCAGCAGCTGCCCCAAGCTTCAGCGCATCCCTCAACACGTAGTCCTGGACCATGGAATGTGCCAGTCTGCAACACTCAGTCGGGGTCAACTCCTTCAGCTGGAAGATCAGCAGGTTTCGGACCACCCAGAGAGCGTCCTTCACCGAGTTGATGATCCTCCAGGCACAGTTGATGTTCGTCTCGGTGTGCGTCCCGGGGAACAGACCGTAGAGCACGGAGTCCCGCGTCACGGCGCAGCTCGGGACGAACCTCGACAAACACCACTGCATTCCTCTCCAGACTTCCTCTGCATAGGCACATTCCAGAAGGAGGTGTGTGACAGGCTCGGCCCCCCCGCAGCCGCTTCGAGGGCAGCGTGCGGTGCGGCTGAGAGTCCGGGCATGCATAAAGGATCTCACAGGCAGAGCCCTTCTCACCACCAGCCAAGCCATGTCTTGGTGCTTGTTGGAAATTTCTGGCGATGAGGCATTCTGCCAAATGGCTTTGACAGTCTGCTCAGGGAACCGCTCGATAGGATCCGCCCTCTCCTTTTCCCGAAGGGTCTCAAGAACACTACGTGCTGACCACTTCCTGATGGACTTGTGGTCAAAGATGTTTTTCTTCATAAATTTCTCCACGAAGGACAGGTGATATGGAACGGTCCAACTACTCAGAGCGTTCCGGGGCAGCGAGGCCAGGCCCATCCTTCGCAACACCGGGGACAGGTAGAACCTCAGTATGTAGTGACACTTGGTGTTTGCGTACCGGGGATCCATGCACAGCTTTATGCAGCCACACACGAAGGTGGCCATCAGGGTGAGGGTGGCATTGGGTGTATTTTTTCTCCCGTTCCCCAGATCTTTATACAGTGAGTCCCTTCGGACCCGGTCCATCTTTGACCTCCATATAAACTGGAAGATGGCCCCGGTGACTGCAGCGGCACAGGTTCTGGGAATAGGCCAGACCTGTGCCACGTATAATAGCAATGACAGTGCCTCACACCTGATGACCCGGTTTTTTCCCGCGATGGAGAGCGACCGTAGCTTCCATCTGCCCAGTTTCTGCCTCACTTTGCTGATACGCTCCTCCCAAGACTTGGCGCACGCCCCAGCCCCTCCGAACCAAATACCCAGCACCTTTAGGTGGTCAGTCCTGACGGTGAAGGGGATCGAGGATTGGTCGGCCCAGTTCCCGAAGAGCATGGCCTCGCTCTTGCCTCGGTTTACCTTGGCCCCCGAGGCCCATTCGAACTGGTCACAAATGCACATGAGTCTGCGCACGGACAGCGGATCCGAGCAGAAAACGGCGACGTCATCCATGTACAGGGAGGCCTTAACCTGCAGGCCCCCGCTGCCAGGAATAGTCACCCCTGTCAGGCTCGCATCCTTCCTGATGGACTCGGCAAATGGCTCTATGCAGCACACAAACAAGGCAGGAGAGAGGGGGCAGCCCTGCCTGACTCCAGATCTGACTGGGAAGCTATCTGATTCCCACCCATTGATTGAGACTGCACTGACAATGTTGGTGTAGAGCAGTCTGATCCAATTGCAGATTCCCTCCCCAAAGCCCATTTTGGAGAGAACATCTCTCATATACCTGTGTGATATCCTGTCAAAGGCTTTCTCCTGGTCCAGGCTGATCAGGCAGGTGTCCAACCCTCTGTCCTGCATGTAGGCGATTGTATCCCTGAGGAGTGCGAGACTCTCAGCGATCTTCCTGCCCGGCACAGCACAGGTTTGGTCAGGGTGAATCACCGACCCCAGAGCAGACCTGACCCGGTTGGCGATTACCTTTGACAGAATTTTGTAATCTGCATTCAACAGTGAGATTGGTCTCCATCCCCATGGGTACCAAACTTGGCTATCATCCACTGAATCTAATACCTGTGACCCTATCAGGTAGGTGTGGGATGTCAGTGTAACAACATAATAGTGAGGGTTAGGACTGTTGGTGACAGGAAGAACTAGCTCAATTCATTATTGCATTAATATGATTCACAACTCTTAAGCCCTTGGAGAGTTCCAATTGCAGATTCTCATAAACACATCTGTTCAATGACAGCATTGACTTCACACGATGTCACAATCTGTTTGCTCAAGTAAAAAGAAAATTGAATTAGACCAATACTACAACCTCAGCATTCCCGTGATATTTCCACAGTGTATAAATTGAATGAATGGGAGTCTATCATCTCAGATGTAAGACTGTGAGATTACCAGCAGCAAGACAGGTACTATTTTTCACACTGAAAATGCGTGAAACATTTTCCAGAGTTGCTGAAATATATTACCTGATCCTTGCTGTCATTGGAGTTCCTGGTGAGTGACTGTACCTGTGGAGGTTGTTTAAATTGGACTGTGAACTGTTCTTTGGTATTATTCTGACTGATGTCGATGTGCGCTTATTTAATGCTTGCCACTCTATAGGTGCCCAATCAGCCCATCATTGTTCCCTTCCCATTGTTAAAATTCATTGTCTCAAGGAAAAATATATCTCTATTTTGCATCGTCCGATTCTACGTTATCTGACTTTTATATGGGTGAGGGAGGATAGTTGTCTAATTTGTGGGGGTCCCATACACTACATTGGTGTATTCCGTATCAGTGTATCTGACAGTCCATGGGAATAGATGGATGGGGGAGAGGTGAAGAGATTTTCCAAGCTTGCAAGCTTTACCCTGGAGTGGCTTATCTTCTGTCTTCAGCTCTGTCCAGTGATCCTTTTACAAAGATCTTGGAAAGCCAGCAGCCCCTGTGTTCAATGGAAGAAAACTTAAATCAGAGACAATCAAACCAATTCAGATATTCAAATTCATAACCCGGCCTCAGTGGGAGATGTTGCCAATTACTCTGTGCCCTGACTCTATTGAACCTAACTGTCAGTGAGATGGAGCTGGGACTGTGATCAGGTTTGCACATTTTTATTTTTGGTATATACACTGAACTTGGCACATGCTGATTTCTTTTGTGCTGGACACCTGTCTGGCTCAGCAGAATGTTTAATCGATTAATTTTCAGTCGCTTTTCCCTATTTTTCCTTGCAGTTAACTTGATTGCAATTGTGATACTATCCAGGAGAACATGTGGCCTCTCGATCTGCACCACTCACTATCTGCTGGCCATGGCAATGGCAGATCTCCTAGTCATTATTGCTGAGGTCATACTGTGGCGGATCAATTACTATTACTTCCCAGGAACCTTCCTGGACATCACCCCTGTGTGTAGTGTTAATTATGTCCTGCTTCGAGCAGCAACGGACTGTTCTGTCTGGTTCACCATCGCTTTCTCCTTTGATAGATTTGTAGCCATTTGTTGCCAAAAGCTGAAAAGAAAATATTGCACTAGAAAAACTGCATCTGTAGTTCTAGCAACAATCTACATCCTACTCTGTTTAAAAAATGTCCCATTCTACTTTATCCTTCAACCTGGATGGATAATCAATAATGTATCCTGGGACTGTTACCCAAAGTCAAGTTATTATACAGACCCTGAGTGGCTGGGTTTTGACTGGTTTGGTACAATTTTAACCCCATTTCTCACATTCGCTTTGATTTTGTTATTCAACTGTTTGACCATCAGACACATTTTAGTGACCAATCGGATCCGTAAGGGACTGAGGGGTCAAAGCAAGGCAGAGAATCAAAGAGACCCAGAGATAGAGAGTAGAAGGAAGTCTATCATTTTACTGTTCACCATTTCTGGCAGCTTCATTGTTCTTTGGTTAGTAAATGTCATAGATTTCTTATACTATATTATAACAGCAACTTATCCCGGAGATTACAATGATTCTGAATATATACTTCAACAAGTTGGGTTTATGCTGCGGAATATGAGTTGCTGCACAAACACATTCATTTATGCAGTCACACAGTCTAGGTTCAGAGAGCAGCTCGAAAGGACAATGAAATATCCGGTTACTTGGATCATTCAGTTACTTAAGAAGCAAAATAGCTGAGAGGCACACAGCGGTGGGGACCATTTTTATTTTTTCCCAGTCCTTCAATGTAATAGCTACACCAGACTCCCAACAGACACAAGTGAAACAGTAGTGTGCCATTGGACAAGAGCTGTTGGCTGGAGGACTAGATGGAAATGGGAGCATGATGACCCCTGCTGGGGAGGACAAGGAACGGCAGTCACAATCTCAACCCCACCTGCACTGTTTGAATTTCCAGCTCTGGTCAATGAAGAAATGAACTTTCCCAAAAGAAATCAAAATCATGCAGAGACTGGAAACGCTCTTGTGTAATTTGATGTTTATCAAAAATGTCTTTGATACATTTTGGATCAGTCTGCTGTCTACATTTCCCCTGAGGGAGTTGGGGGGTGGTGGTTGATGTCTGGACAGGGTCAAGAGTCCCAGGCAGGATTATGGGACACTGAGTGAGGGTTCAAAGCTGGTCTTAGCACAGGAGATACACAGATCCTGAGCTGAAGAAAACCATAGAATCCCTACCGTGTGTAACAGGCCATTCGACCCAAACGTTCACACCGACTCTCTGAAGAGCATCCCACCCACTTATCCAATAAGCCTATACCTCCCATGACCTCTGCACCCAACCTATCCATCCATGGATACCAAAGCATGGCTAATTCATCATTTGACTGTGGGAAGAAATACACGTGGACACGGGGAGAACGTGCACACTGCACAGAGACAGTCGTCACACGCTGGAATCGAAATTAGGTTTCTGGCCCTCTGAAGCACCAGTATAAACCAAGCCTGTAATCTCTCGAGTTTCATGAATGGGAGATAATTTCAGGGAAAGTTCCAAAATAGTTCAAGAAATAGACCAGGCGGTGGATGTCGGGTGAATGCAGGGTAATGATGTTTTACCTGCCTCAGGAGTCTACAACCAGGGAGCACCCTTCTAAAAATAAGGAGGATGACATTTAGGATTGTGGTTATGCAATCATGCAGCACAAAAGTGGCCCTTCAGCCCATCAATTGAGTCTCATGTACCAAGTGAGGCCTGTAGCCTTGAATGTTGAAACATTCCATCGGGTGCTGACCCATCCGAGCTCAATAGCTTATCCTGAATCATGCTGGAAACAGAGTCCATGCGAATCACATCACTTTATCTGTGGATAGGGCTTGAAGCTAAATAGTAATGGGAAGGGGCCTTCAGTTGCATGGAACATTATGGAAAATGTTCGAGGCTGGAGTGCTCAGCAGAGTTTAGGAGCATTTCCAGAACAGGTGTTAGGACACCGAGTAAACTTCAGGGACAGCAGACAAGGGGACAACAAGAGAAGGGGCGGAGTCAACACAGGAATGAGGCTGTTGCACTTAAATGCATACGGCACACAAAGCAAGGAAAATGAGATTGTAGCACAGATTGGAATTGGGTGGGGCAATGCTGTGGGTATCCCAGAAATGTGGCTGCAAGGGAATCTGGGCTGGGAAGGAAATTTTCAAGGATATCCATACTGTAGGGAGGATAGGCAGAGGGTGCAGGATTGCTGCGTTATTAAAAGTGATTGATTAGATTAGATTAGATTCCCTACAGTGTGGAAACAGGTCCTTAGGCCCAGCAAGTCCACACCGACCCGCTGAAGGGCAACCCAAGTTGACCCATTCCCCTATATTAACCCTTGACTAATGCACCTATCACTGCAGGCAATTTAGCATGGCCAATTCATCTGACCTGCACATCGTTGGACTGTGGGAGGAAACTTGAGGAAACCCACCCAGACCCGGGGAGAACGTGGAAATTCCATACAGATACTGGCCCAAAGCTGGAATCGAACCGGGACCCTGGTGCTGTGAGGTAGCTGAGCCACCGTGCAGCCCCAAAATAGGTCAATAATTCTTCACCTCGCGAATAAATCCTAAGATGAGCAAAGACTGACTTCTAAACATTTCCTTCCCGAACTGACTGTCAGACGTTTAACTCTATAGTTCCCATCAAATTAAGCAATATCCTGCTCCATGCAACCAAACATCTGCAGCTCAGTTCAGTGGACATTGTCCTCAAACAGAAGGACAGATGCCAATGCCCTTAGAGAATCAAAGTTTGCGATTTTAATGGGAATCTCCAGCAAGAGAATTAATCTGTGTCTCTGGATTCAGTTTACCTTGCAGAGTAGCAATAATTCATTTAAGCAGCAAGGTGAAAACAAAGTTTTGCAATGAGAAAAACTGCAGCAGTATTTCTGGGAATTGGAATCTCTACCCTGGTACTTTATATATGAGCCACGGTACATTATGGACAATATTCCAAGGGGTTGGATCCATAAATCCACTTCTTTCACTTCCCCTGCGTGGGCTGCCTTTGAAATGATCAACTACATTTTAACCCCTTGTGTGCCATTCTTTCTTCATGCTATTCAATGTGCTGTCAGGCGTGTTTTAGTGAGCAGTCAAATCTGCAGGGGTCTCCGTGGGCAAAGGATTGGAGAGAAACACAAGGATGCAGAGATGGAGAAGCAATGGAAGTCCATCATTTTGCTCTTCAGTATATCAGGCAGTTTTGTGATGTGTGGGTGACCCAGGTTGCGTGCAATATTTACACACACCCGATATTACTCCTCCTACAATGACCCTGGCTTTATCACAGATTCCAAAGCCAAGATGCTGCAGGTGCTCAGCTCCTGTTCAAACACATGCGTTTACGCTGTGATCCAGGCTAAGTTTAGAGATGAGCTGAAGAATTCGATGAAGCGAATCATTAAATCTTGCAACAGATTGAAGGGTTTGAAATCTGAGAACTAAATACCAGCTCACATTCCATACCCTACCATTGCCAGAGGCGAGGAAAGTGCATGCTCAGTCCGTCTGATTCAGTGCATTCAAAAAATTGACTTAATTTAATGCTTGCTCTTCGGTTGGGTGTTGTGGTGGGGCACTGTTTTAAAATTACAGAGAGGGGCCAATTTCTGTTTTCACTGATGGTTGTGCACACTTTGATCTGGTCAGGAGGCGATTGTGTGGTTGAGGGTTTGCCACTGAATATTTTTCGAGCAACAGTTAGAAAGATTTGTCTGCAAAGGAAATGAAAGGTAAACTGGGACGTTAGAATATAAAAACAGATAAGCTATGATCTTACCAAATAGAGGCAAAAAAAAACTGCAGATGCTGCAATTCATGAACTGATCTCCAAAAAACAAAAATGTGTAACTCAAAAGCTCAGATCAGTTCCAACAAAACCCAAAGAAAAATAATTATGGAGAAACCCGCCAATCTCTACTGTGGAACTAATGGGAGCGGGGGCTCTCAATTTGATCAGAGATAAGATTTGTAATAAACTGCGGATGACTGACATCAGTCTGAAAAGCTGACTCTTTTTTTCCAAATCAATGCTATCTGAAATGGCAGGTATTTCCCACTTTTCCTGCCTTACCTGTAGATTTTATAGTGGAACTGGATTGCCGCGAGATCAGAATTTCAATTCAGTCCAGGGCTTTTCCAGGCAATGGGCAGGCATGTGGCAATGGGATAGAACATCAGCTATGATCCTGATCAATGGCTCTGCAGTTCAGAGAGAAGATATGGTCAGTCGCAGTCCTCACTGTTAAGATGAGAAATACAAAACCACCTCTTCATCTTTGCATAAATAGACTAAGAAATGAATGCTCCCTAATGTACCTTTCTAATGTGGCTCTGAGCAGAACCAAAATGTGTCAAATCACTCAAAGCACATCAGATCCAAAATAGTTTAACAAGGTGCACATGGAAAGGACATTTTGTCTTGCGTCAGTGCAGAATGAGCAGTTGGGTGTTGCTGCAAGGCACTGTTTAAAAATTTAAGAGAGGGGCCAATTTTTGTTTTCACTGATGGTTATGCACACAATTCGATCTGATCAGGAGGCGATTGTGTGGTTGGGGGTTTGTCATAGAATCTTCTTCGAGCAACAGTTAGAAAGATTTGTTGACTGCAAAGGAAATAAAAGGTAAACTGAGAATGTGAAGCACAAACAGATAAGCTATGATCTTACCAAATAGAAACAAAAAAAAACCCTGCAGATGCTGGAATCTAAATTGATAGGTAGGAGGCTGGAAGAACACAGCAAGCTAGGCAGCATCAGGAGGTGCACAAGTCCACGTTTCAGGTGTAACCCTTCTTCAGCATGATCTGACCAAACGGCAGAACAGACTTTGGGGGTGGGGAGGGGGTGGGGAGGGGGTGGGGTGGGATAATTTTGCTTCTGTTTCATAAATGTCACCCAGGTAAATAGTGCGGTGAAGAAGGCATATGGCGTACTGGCTTTTATTGGTAGAGGAATTGAGTTCCGGAGTACTGAGGTCATGTTGCAGTTGTATAAGACTCTGGTGCGGCCGCATCTGGAGTATTGCGTGTAGAGCACAGGAGCAGTAGGAGGACATTCGGCCCTTTTTGAACCTGCTGCCCCATTCAAAATGGTCTTGCCTGATCATCCATCTTCGTCCTCTGCTCCCACTTTCACCCCCATGCCCTTTGTCACATTGACCCGAAGTATATCTCACTCTTTCCTACCTTGAATGCGGTGTGCAGGTTTGGTTCTCCTTTTCTGAGGGAGGATTGTCTTGCTCTTGAGGGAGTGAGGCGAAGGTTTCCCGGGCTGTTTCCGGGCATGGTGGGCCTGACGGATGAGGAGAGATGGACGAGGTTAGGATTGTTTTCGCTGGAGTTCCAACGAGTGAGGGGGGGGGGGATTTCATAGATACTTACAGAATTCGAACAAGACTCGACAGGATAGATGCAGGGAGGGTGTTCTCGATGGTGGGTGTGTCCAGAACCAGGGGTCACAGTATAAAAATTTCGGGTGAAGACCTATCTTCACCCAAAGAGTGGGGAGCCTGTGGAATTCATTACCATAGGAAGCAGTTGGTGCCAAAACATTGAATGCGTTCATGAGGTAGCTAATTATAGCACTTGGGGCAATGGGATCAATGGTTATGTGAAGAAAGCAGGATTAGACTATTGAATTGGACAATTAGCCACGATCGTGATGAATGGTGGGGCAGGCTTGAAGGGCCGAATGGACCTCTCTGCTGCTGTCTTCAATGTTTCTATGTTTCTTGAAAATATTCAATGTTGAGACCTCATCCACCTTCTGTGGTACAGACTTCCATAAGCACTCCACTAACTGGGTGAAAATATTTCTCCTCATGTCAACCCTAAATGGTCTACCCGGTATTCTTAGACAGTGATACACTTTTCCAGAGTCTACCGTGATCAAGAACATCTTCCTGTGTTTGTCCCATCTGGTCCTGGTCTAATTTCCTGAGTTTTTTTTTAAAATTGAAATCTGTACCAAATAACTCTTCAAAGTTCCAGTGGACGTAATTTTAACCAATACAGTCTCTCTTCATACATCAGACCTGTCATCCCAGGGGTGAGTCTGGTAACCATTCATTGCACTCCCTCCATCACCAGAACGGCCTTCCTGTGATACTGCACACGGTACTCCAGTAGCAGTCTCACCAAAACCCTGTCCAATTACAGCAAGACATCTCCGCTCCTGTACTCCAATCCGCTCCTTCGGAAGATCAATATCCCATTTGCCTTCCTCACTGCCTATTGCACCTGCATGCTCAGTGTCAGTGACCTATGTACGAGAGATACCCAGGTCTCGTTCCAGCAGTGGGAGATTTTGGGTGTAAGGCTCGATTGAAATGGTTCCAACAGTTTCTCTTGAAATGAAAAAGTTCGAGCAGAGATTTGAAAGAGGTGAGCAACATAATGAGGGTAAGAGAGACACAGTAATTCGCATTAGCAGATAAGAATAGGACCAAGTGGGACAATTTAAGTGTTTTGAAGAATAATTATGGATGTGTGGTAATGCATGGGCTTCTTGCCTCAATGGATGGTGAAAGCAGCAATCATGAAACATATCCGAATGGGTGTTGCATAGGGACCTGAAGGAAATAAGCTGGTCAATCAAACATATGGAGTGGGTCATGAACGCTGACTGCATTGCTGTCTAGAAAGCCAGTGTGGACTCAAGGTGTTGAGTTTCTTCCCTGTATACTAGAATAATTCTGTGCCCTCATCCCAACATCTTGAATAGAGTTTACTCCCATTTATTTGGGATGGCAAAGAAACCTGACACCTCCAGTCCAGACAACTCACCTTGACATTCAGCCAATGGCAAGGCAAGGTTTATTTTGTAGCTGAGTTGTGGGAGTCACTGATTGGTCAGCATATCTTACCCATCCTGAATTTCTCTGGGTATGAGACAACTGAGAGGCTCGCACAGGCAATTTCAGAAGGCAGTTCAGATTCAACCACACACTGGTTCGTCTGGAATCACGTGGAGCCCAGCCTGGGAAAAGGTGACATATTTCCTTTCCTGAAGGGCACCAGTGAATCAGATGCGTTTCTCATGCCAATAGTGACATGGGCATCACGAAGCTGGATTTTTTTTTCTGAATTCGAATTTCACCACCTGCATTCATTGAGATTTGAATCTTTTTCCTTCAAATGGTTAACCTGCTGTGGTGTTTCCAGCCCAGTGACATTATTACTGTGCCACCAGACAGAACGTGTCAATGCGATGTTAAGAATTGGATATTCCTGAGTTTACTTGTTTTAAATCGGAGACGACAAAATAAAATTTCAAAGCATTCATGGCAATGTTGTGTCATTTTATTGGAAGGGCCCAGGGCAACTTTAAGGCAGGAGTTTAGATCCCACTGTGGCAGTCAGTGATCGCGAGATTGGAATTCGGAAGTTAGCTTCGCAGTGGAGGTTTCTGAGCTTTGGTCATTGATTTTGATTGTGACTTGAACTGAACTTGACCCTATGTGTGACAACCAAGATGCTGACCCTTGTGAATAGGACAAACACTTGTCAGCCTCATTAAGACAGCCAGTTGTCAATGAGAGTGTAACATAAAGTGTGCATTAACATCAAGACTATCTTGTTAAATAAGGTACTGTGAACGAAGTATTGAGAGGAAAAGACAGATTGAAAAAAACATTTTTAAAGATTGAAATTATTTAATATGAGAAATCTATGGCGGAACTACCCTTGCATTCTCCAGGTCAATGTACTAAAGGACTTATATTGAATCTAAACCGAGATACAACTGTGTTTAAGTGTGAAAGGAAGGCGTCACAAATTTTACTCTATTTCCTGGCTTCGTGGCAATGTTAGGTTATGGGATATGCTGGACACGTTTTTGCTAAGTCAGAGAGTCATACAGTATGGAAATCGACCCTTCAGTCCAAATCCTCTATGCTGACCATATTTCTCAAACTAAACTAGTCAGATTTAACTGCCATCGACCCACATCTCTCCAAACCTTTCCATTTCTAGTGCCTATCAAAATGTCTTTTAAATGTTGTGACTAGATCTGCCCCTCATCCTTTCTTTGGCAGTTCATTTCACACATGCACCACCCGCTGTGTGAAGAAGTTGCCCTCTCATTCAATTTTAAATCTCTCCTCCCTAAATTCAAACCTGTTCGTTTTAGTTTGAACGCTCCCAGTCTCGGGAAAAAGACTTTTGCTCTTTAACTTAACTATGCCCCCCCCCATGACTTTTCATAGACCTCTGTGGGGTCCACCCGCACCCTTCTGCTCTCCAGGGGGAAAGGTGAACGCCTATTCAGCCTTTCATTATAGCTCAAACCCTGTGGCCCCTGTAATGTCCAAATAAACCTTTGCTGCATCTTGCCCAATTTAATAATCTCCTTCCCATAGCAGGGTGACCAGAACAGCACACAGTATTTCAAAAGTGGCTCACGAACATCCAAAATGCCATGCCAATTCCGATACTCGATGGTCTGAATCATGAAGACAAGGTTCCTAAACACCTTCTTTACCACCCTGTCTACCTGTGATACAACTTTGAAAGGGCTATGTACCTGAACCCTGAGGTCTTTCTGCTCAACAACACTCCCAGGACCGGAACATTAATTGTGTAAGTCTCGAGATTTCGTTATAGTAGAGTAGGCTTAGGGGTCTAATTTGGATCTACAATATAAACAGAACTCTAGCCATGGTTCATAGTGAGAAATGTTACCCTTCAATAAAGTGATCAATGATCTGGAGGCACAGATTGAAGATAAAAAGAAAGAAGGTTTGATGATTTGAGGAAAATTGTTTTCACTGAGAATGTTGTGGATATCTAGAACTCGTTGTCTAAAAGAATGGTAGAAGAAGGGTACCTTAATCCATTCAAATAGGACTTAGATGAGGATTTAAAATAACAAGGTATTCAATGTTACAGGTCAATGCTGCAGAGTTGGATGAGAATAGATGTTTGATGACCCGTCCATTCTGAAGGGGAGGTGGTTGTCTTCTGGTGCTGTTACTGGATTATCATGACAGAGAATCAAGTAATATTTTAGAGACTAAACCCTGAATCTTACCATGATACAGGGTGAAATCTGAATTCAATCTTTTCCAAAAAAGTACCGATAAAATTCTGGTAACCATAAAACTGTTCCTGGTTGTTGGAAGACCCCATCTGGTCCTCCATGTCATCAGCGAAGGAGATGTCCTTACTTGGTCTGACCTACATGTGAGTCCAGACGGATATAAATACAATTGGATCTTAGCTGTTCCCGGGCAATTAAGGATGGCCAATAAACGCTGGCCGGCCTTGGCAAAATCCACATCCTCTGAATGAAGAAAGGAAAAGATACAGTGGATCGTGCTGTCAAAACTCTATGACCCCATGCAATCTGGAGTCAATATTGTGAACTCCCTCCTGTATAACACACTGCCATGTCCACCAGTGGTGTGTTTATCAGGCTGGTGTTAAAGGATTTGCCAGGATGGGTTATGAAGGAGCTTGGCACATTGTCTGTAAGGTGTGATTCGGACAGCCTGACTACATCAGGCTGTTGCATGAGCAATCCAATGGGCCAATTCAGCCAGTGATTGTACAAGTGAGGAGGGCAGTGCCAGGTAAGTGTTCTCTGTTTCTGGGATTTGGGTCGACATCGGGTGAGGATTTGGTTTTATTCCTGTTTAATGTTTCCATTGCAGCTTGAAGGGGCAGTAAGAAAACAAGTCAGTCACTTTGTCGAGATTCTGGAGTCACACATGGGCCAAACTGGGAAGGTAACGGGATATACACCTTGAAGGGCAGTGGGAACCAAATTTGCTTTTCACGTCAATCCAGCAGTTTCACGGTCTCCCTTTCCATACTTTTCACTCTCCCCAAACAACGACGCTCAGTAACATCAGTGTGCACTATCTACAAGACGCACTGCAGAACTTCACCAAGGATCCTCAGACAGCACCTTCCAAAGCCACGACTACTTCTATATAGAAGGACAAGGCCAGCAGATACACGGGAACACCACTCACTGCAAGCTCCCCTTCAAGCCACTCACCATTCTGACTTGGACATATATCTCCTTTACTTCACTGTCACTGGGTCAAAATCCTGGAATGCTCTCCTTAATAGCATTGTGGGTCTACCTGCAGCATGTGGACTTCAATTGTTCAAGAAGGGAGCTCACCCCTACCTTTTTAAGGACAACTAGGAATGGGTAACAAATGTTGGGCCCAGCCACTGTCATCCACATTTCACAAAACAAATAAATTAAGAACATGTACCTGGGCACAGTGAAAAGATTTGTTTTAGAACATAGAATATTACAGCATAGTACAGGCCCTTCAGCCTTCGATGTTGCGTTCACCTGTGGAACCAATCTGAAGACTATCTATCGTACACTATTCCATTAACATCCAAATGTTTATCCAATGACCTTTTAAATGTCCTTAATGTTGGCGAGTCTACTACTGTTACAAGCAATGCATTCCATGCCCCTTCTCCTCTCTAAGAAACTGCCTCTGACATCTGCCCTATATTGATCAACCCTCAATTTAAAGCCATGTCCCCTTGTGCGAGCTATCATCATCTGAGTAAAAAAGGCTCTTATTGTCCACTCTATTTAACCCTGATTATCTTATATGTCTCAATTAAGTCACCTCTAAAACCTCTTCTCTCTAACGAAACAACCTCAAGTCTCTCAGCCTTTCCTCTTAAGATCTTCCCTGCATACCAGGCAACATGCCAGTAAATCTCCTCTGAACCCTTTCCAAAGCTTCCATATCCTTCTGATAATGCGGTGGCAAGAATCGCATGCAATACTCCATGGGCAGCTGCACTAGAGTTTATTACACCTGCAGCATGGCCTTGTGGCTCCGAAATTCCATCCCTCTACCATTAAAAGCTAACACACAAAATGTATTCTTCATAACCCTAACAACCTTGGTGGTCACTTTCAGGGATCTATGTACATGGACACCGAGATCTCTCTGCTCATCTACCAAAAGTCTTACCATTAGCTCAATGCTCGTTATTCCTGTTGCGCCTTCCAAGGTGAATCACCTCACACTTTTCCACTTTAAATTCTAGTTGCCACCTCTCAATCCGGCTCAGCAGATTATGTATGTCCCTCGGTAACCTCCAGCATCCTTCAGCATGATCCATGACTCCCCCGACCTTTGCATCATCCGCAAACTTACGAAACAGCCAGATCACTTATAAAAAATGACAACAACAGTGGCCCCAAAACAAATACATGCGGTATGCCACTAACAACTGAACTCCAGGATGAACGTGTGGGACAGGCAGACCATGCCATGCCATACAAAGTGCTTTAGACGAATAGAACAGGGTGAGGAATACAATGACACAGCTGCAGAGTGCAGAAAGAGTGAGAACAACATTTAAATTTAAAATTTGAGAAGTCTGTTCAGACGTCGGATGACAGCGGGGATGAAGCTGTTCTTGAATCTGTTGGTGCACGTGGTTATGTTGATGTATGTTCTGCCCAATGGAAAAGTTGGAAAGGATTGTGTTGGCTACCTTATTGAGGCAGCGATAACTAAAGATGGAGTCAATGAATGGGAGGCTGGCTTTAATGATAGACTGGGCTGTCTTCAAACTCTCTGTGGTTTCTTATGATCCTGGGAAGAGTGGTTGCCGTACCAAACCGTGATGCATCCAGACCGAAGGCTGTCAACAAAAGTTGGTGCAAATCTTTGCAAACACGTTAAATTCCCCTTGCCTCCTGAGAAAGTAGAAGCTTTGTTGTGCTTTCTTGACCATAACATGGACCAGGAGAGATTGGTGGTGAGCATCACTCTTAGTAACAGACACTATTGACCATATCCACCTCAACACCACCGATGTAGAGAGGAGCATGTCCTCCTCCCCAATTCCTGATTTCAATGACCAGCTCTTTAATTTTGCTCATGTTGTGGAAGAGATTGTTATCCTTCCACCGCACCATCAAGCACTCTAGCCTTTCTTGCGATCTGTCTCGTCATTGTTTGAGATCCAGCCCACAATTGTGGTGTGATCAGCAAACTTGTAGATGGAGTGAGAACGAAATATGGCCACACAATCCCGGGTGTACAGTCGAGTACAGTAAGGGCTGAGTGCACAGCCTTGTGGGATGTGGGTGTTGAGGATTATCGTGAAGGAATTGTTGTTGCCTATTCTCACTGATTGCGGGGAGTCGAGGATCCAGTTGCAAAGGGTAGTGTAGATACCCAGGTCTCGGAGTTTGGAGATTAGTTTGTTTGGAATTATGTGTTAAAGGCGGAACTGTAGTCAAGTAGGAGCCTGACGTTGGTATCCATGCTATCCAAGTGTTCCAGGGATGAGTTAGGGCCAGCAGAATGGCTGTTGCTGTGGACCTGTTGCAATGGCAGGCAAATTGCAAGAGATCAAGGCAGGCTGTGGGCTTGACTTGAGGTGAGCCATGACTAACTTCACGAAGCACTTCCTCATTACAGGGGTCAGAGCCACTGGGCGGTAGTTGTTGAGGAATGCTGCACGAATTTTCTTTGGCACCAGGATGATTGTGATCTTCTTAACTAGAGATGAGGTTAATATCAACCATGATCTTATGGAATGGCAGATCAAGCTAGAATTGCTGAGAGGCTATTCTTGTTCCTTGTTTATGAATTTCTCTCAGGGGAATGAAGAGCTGTGGGACTGGCCCAAAGGATGGACAGTTTAGAGGTGACAGATATTTGTTTGAGGGTTGCCATGTCTGAGGACCTGAGTCTCAGTGAGAAATGTTTGGATGCTCAAGTTTCGTGTATTTGGGAGAGACAATGGAGACCTGTGATTTGGTCAGTGTTGGGCATTGTCATGTTGATGGGTTAACTTTTCAAAAGAAATCTACTGAAAAACAAAAAGTGGCTGCACATGTACATTTAGTCATTATCCAATAAAATATTTTGTGAGGGCAATAGAATATTGCAGCAAAAGTGTTTCAGGGAAACTTAAAACAAAAGCAGAGATATGACCAAGAAACATCTCGTGTGAACTTTCGTGTTTTAGTTTTCCAGAAATATTAAAAAATAACATGCCTTTAATACAGGCTGCAGCACGATTCTGTGCATATTACTGGCCTGAGATATTCGTGTGTGTACTTGTGCGTACTGCGAAGGTGACAGTTCTGAAAACTGTGATTTAAACACCACTGCACTGCACGTTATAAAACAGGAAAAGACGTTTGCTCACTGAGTGCTGCCGGTCTGCCACTTGTGAAAGGAAACAGGGCGAAAGAATTGGAATCAACTTCCAAAGCCAAGAATCTCAAAATCGACAGCACACCTGCCAATGCCATTTCTGCTGGTAACCTCCATTGCAAGGATCATGAGATTTAACTACCTGTCCTTCATGAGCATTCAGACCATATCTATATTATCCTTAGTTATAACTTGTGTCTTGTTTTAATGGTAAATATGAATATATAACTTCAAAGTAATACATGTTGAGACGTTCCGTAAGTGTAAGATCTGGGTTGCATGTTTGGTTCAATCTTGCGTGACTACAGCCTGTCAGGTGAAAAAAGGTGAATAAAGATGACCACGCACAACGTGAGGGTCTGGAGCAATCCAGAAGACAATTGTGGCAGAATCTGATTGTTTAAAGGGGATATAACGTAGGCTTAGTGCGATTGGTTATGCTAATGTAACAGGGATGGAGTGTGGTTTTTAGAAGAGCATAAACATTAGAGTACGCTCACAGTTCACAGGCTTTCAGGGTCATCTGCTGTGATGGCCATAGCTGTTGTTTGCAGCTAAAGGCTTATCATCTTGAGGTATTCTCTGTGTCTCGTGGTCATTCCTAAAACGTGCTATCTACCACAGCCCTTAGACCTACTTTATATTTCTAAACTGTGCATATGTGCAATATCACATGATACATTTTCGAATTTAGTAATGAATAACCTCAATCTTTTTGCTGATTCAAGGAATCCTGATAAAATTCGCACCTTTCAAATCCTCAGGTCATTTTGGGTCTCGGAGAAAGAGATCATTTCAAAAGAAATTCCTTGCAAAGGTTGAAGGGAGGAGGCTTATAATCAAAAGTAGCCGCTTCATCTCACACAGGAGTTTAATGACTTGAGAACTTTAATCTGGAATTGTAACAAATGGGGAAGCTAGGACAGGTCATCACAGTTGAAAAACAGTATCAAAGTTCAGACAACATCAAAGTCATGACCAGACACCAGCTTGAAAACTGGGATGGAATTACACATCACCCACAGGCAACACTTCTCCCCGATCCTGATTGATAGATATTGCAGCGTGAGGAGCACGAGTTATTGCAGTGTGATCAAACATATCCAGTGATGAGTGAGAGAGAGATAGCAGGGAGGAAGCTGGAACCTCATCATTGGCGGGAGTAACTATGACTCTCTTTCTTGACTTGGTCAAGGAGGCATAGTTGCCGACTATGACGTTTTCACGTATTTTTGGTGCATAGTGTGTGTCGTGCCTCCCCGCTGGCCCCGCCGGTAAACCCAGCAATCCTGGATGTTGGGTGACCAAACGATCAGAAAACGTACAAGACGGATGTGGTCTAGACTGACCAGCTCTCAAAAAACCAGTATGAGTCTTCCATTTTCAACGGAGCAGTCCGGCTGGGAAGTGTCCCAGAAAAACAACCTCCCCGCAGCCTCGTCCACAACTGAGAGCTGTGACAAGTCATTAGGTTGTACATGTATAAAACCTGCAACAAGGTCCATCTCATCCAGACCTTGAGACGTTACCTCCTACCTTACATGGAGCTGAGACTGGTCACCCCTCTCAGGGAGCCGGCTCACCCTGTAACGAATAACAAAGATAACGTTGAAGAAGGCACTGTAAGGGCAGCCCACCCTGTGGTTGAGATAAGCATAACCACCCAAACCTTCTACAACAAAAGTTATCGAGATATAAAGCAGGGCACAGACACAAAAAAGACTATGAATGAGACTGGCGAGGAAACAGATGATGCAACTGCCTTCATGGAAGGAGTTGTTATCGAGCCAGTATGTGACAGAACATCTGTCTCAGAGGTAATCATCCACTATCCCGTCAATGGGCTGTTCTGCAAGGACTGCAACACCCTCTTCCCCACGGTGAGCATGTTTAAGACCCATGTGCCTAAAGTGCACGGAATAAAGAACATCCGAACAAGATGTTCACGCTGCAATAAGGCAGGAGAATAACACTCAATAGCCTGCCATTACCCAAAATGCGAAGGAGTGAAACAACCCCCAACTGAGGACTTTGCATGCAGCGCATGTGACCAACACAATCAGGCCTTGGTCAACACGAGAGGCACAGACACCCGGTTCTACGAAACGAGAGACGTCTCAAACCGGCACCCAAAGTCAAGGGCAAACCTGGGAGAAGCGACCGCGTATGGTCACGGGAGGAGGTGGCACTCCTGAGGGAATTAGAGGTGAGATTTGCAGGATGCAAGTTTATAAACAAATCCACCGGTAGCATCCTGAAAACCAAAACACCAAAGCAAATCTCAGACAAGCGCAGGCTCCTGGCAAACACCCCGACGGAGGTCAAGAACATCAGCGAGCCAACGACGGGTATAGACTCGCACGATTCTGAGGCAGAGAGTGTCCAGGGAAATTCCGACGACCAAGCCCAGCGCCAAAGAGCCAGCCGAAAAACACCGGCTTCGATCCCTAAACATCGGGACGTAGATGACCAGCTTACACAAGCTGAGGAGCTTTTGAGCGCGAGGAATGACCTGGACACGCTTGCCCTCGGAATCGGACTAGTGGAGAGTATTAACGACCTACTAATGAATAGTAGGAAAAGACAGGGCAAACACAAGAGGCCCCAGAAAGATCGGGCCCAGAAAGACAAAAGGCCCGGCAGCAATACCGGAGCCAAAACACGGTGGGCAGCATGTAAGGCGCAATTTAGAGCAACACAGCAGCTTTACAAATCCAACCAGCGTCAACTAGCTCGCGAGATCATGGGGGCGCCGACCTCATCTGCTTGTCCTCTATCAAGAGAGGAAGTGGAGTCATGTTTCCGTGAGGTACTGTCAGCACTAAATAAGAAATCAAACATAAATAAGTATGCCCCATACACTGGCAAAGTCGATGACGGGTCCTTGATGAAACCCATAGAGGTAGAGGAGCTTGAAGCGGCCATCAAGGGGATAGACGAGAACTGTGCCGCCGGACCAGACGGCCTGAAACTGCAGGACATAAGAACACTCCATGAGCAGGAGGAAACCCATCTAACCCGCCTCTTCTCCTTATGGCTAAAGTCAAGCATGATCCCTGATTCACTAAAAAAGAGTCGAACGGTCCTGATTCCTAAGTGCGAGGATAAGGAACACTTGAAAAGCATTGGTAACTGGCGGCCAATAACCATCGGTCCAATGCTGCTCTGGCTGTTCACGAAAACAATGGCTAAACGCCTGAGTGAAACAGTCGAGATAAACCCCAGGCAAAAGGGATTCCTAGCAGCCACTCCTGGATGCAATGAAAACATTGTTGTCCTCGAAAACATCATCAAGGGAGCAAAGTACAATCGTAAGGGCCTCGCGGTTGTCTTTGTCGATCTAGTAAAAGCGTTTGACTCGGTTGGGCACATGCTATTGATCAAATCTTTGCAAAGAGTGAAACTGCCCAAAGCCTTTGTAAGTCTCATCGAAGACCTATACACTGGCAACACAATAGTGGTGGAAGGGAATGGAAACTTAACCCAATAACTATCGAGAGGGGCATAAAGCAGGGCGACCCACTCTTACCAATATTATTTAACATCGCTTTGGTGTGCTCTCTGGAGAGGGCCAACTCAGGGGTCGCCATGCCCCTGGGCGGCAGAAGAGTCAACTTTGGCCTCCGCGGATGACATCGCCCTTCTAAGCGACTCACACACTGGTATGGCTAGGAAACTGAAGCTGCTCCAGAAATACTGTGACCATCCAGGCCTCAGTATTAACACAGCGAAGACGAAGGGATTCCACTTCACTTTTAAAAGGAAGACCTTTTCGTACAATCACTTCGTAAACTGGAAGCTGCGGGACGAAGCCATAGCCCACATACCCCCAGGTGACACAGAGAAATACCTGGGTGCCCGGATCGATCCATGGGCAGGTGTGGCAGAAGGGGACTGGGAGGAGAAGCTTAAGAATACAGGCAGCACCTCTCCGACCACGACAACGGCTGGAGCTCCTAAAGATACATGTCATCCCCCAATTGTACTTCCATCTGATCCTGACAGAAGCGTCACAGGCTACTCTCACAAAACTGGAGCAAATAATCCGCAACGCCACCAAAGAATTCCTACACCTACCACCTCATATCGCAGACGGAGTGCTATACGCTAGCAACAGGAACGGCGGTCCAGGCGTCCCAAAACTGGAGGTGCAAATCCCATCCGCGATTGTTCACAAACGTGAGGCACCAGACATGTCCAGTGGTGTGGTCATTCGGGCCTCTTTCAATATAAAGGTGAGAGCAACACAAAGACCGTTGCGGGACTGCGCGAGCTCAAGGTCCTCAAAGAAATTGAAAATTTCCAACCCAGTAACTGCAGCAGCGGCGAAGGGAAAATCGACCCGATGACCGCCGTCCAAGGCATCATGCCTGCACTCCAGGAGGCAAACGCGAGGTATGCTGGCTGGGTGGAGTGGGAATTCGAAAAATGGCAAAAGCTGGAATGTCAAGGGGAAGGCATCCAGTACTTTAGAGATGACAAGATCTCTAATTCTTGGACAAAAGCCGGAGTACAACAAAAATCCTCTAGATTCATAAGCAGCATGCTCTCGTGGTTTAATCTATACCCGACAAGAGCCACACAATCTAGAGGAAGGCCAAACCGAACCAAACTATGCCGAAGGTGTGAGATGGCAAACGAGACCATATCACACATCTCAGGATGCTGCCCTTTCGTGAAAAATGCTCGAATAAAACGCCATAACAAGATCGCTGACCAGTTGCAAAAGCAAGTCAGTAAGTACGGCTGGACATCGTACGTGGAGCCCAGGCTATTTGCCAAAAACGGTTCCCTATGGAAGCCCGATCTCATATTTAGAAAAGACCAGAAGATCGCGTTTGTAGATGTCACAGTGCGGTACGAGAATGATAGTAAAGCACTGGAAACAGCATGGCAAGAGAAACACGAGAAATATAATCACCTAAATGCCGAGGTCATGGAATTGACGGGAGGCGCGGACCCCAAATACTTTGGCTTCACGATGGGCACACGAGGCAAGTGGCTGGGTATGAATAACCGCCTCATTAAATTCCTTAGCATCGAAAGATACGATACGTTCGCCCAAAAGACATCAAGACTCACTCTGTCACTGACACTTGAACTCTTATAACTCTTCAGTGACAAGAGAGCTAAAAACCGTAAACTGTGCGATAAGATCCTCCACCGAGACAAGGACTGGACGAACCCCACCAAAAAAATATAAAAATAAAAATAACAAAAGGGGGGAAGCCGGTCCGCAAAATCCTACAACATCAACAACATCACTAGGTCCCCGCTAATAATGACGATAACAACCAGCCTCATATAACATCAGTATCACTTGGTCCTTGGTCTGTGGTGATGCTAGAGAGTACACAAACATCGACGAGTGATGTAAAGACTTGGAAAAGGCACTTCCCCGAGTGTTCCAAAATAGCATTGTGAGTGTGTGTGGGCTGACATCTAGCCTGTGAATGGGGCAGAAAAGGGGGTCAGGAATCAAAGTGATTACTCATGGTGCCAAAATAGAGGGCGGGGAGGGTGGAGTGTAGTTCTCTAGGGAGGCTGGGAGAGAGGGCGATGTGGAGGCTGCGTGTGTGTGCTGTGGGTAGATTGGGTTTGAGGGGTCTGCGCAGGCTGGCGGTGAGAGGTCTGGGGAGGCTGTGGGTAAGGGGTCTGCACAGAGTGGGAGTGAGGGCTCTGGGGAGTTTGTGGTGAGTAATCTATGGAGAATGGGAGTGAGTGTACAGGGGAGACTGGGAGTGAGGGTGGGGGGGGAGATTTGGAGTGAGAGGTCTGGGCAGGCTGGGAATGAGGGCTCTGGGGATGCTGGGAGTGAGGGCACTTGGGAGGATGTGGGTGTGGAATCTGTGGAGAATGAGGGTCAGGGTACAGGAGAGACTGAGAGTGAGGGGTCTCAGGACACGGATGAAGGATTCTGTGTTGACTATGGGTGAGGCATCTGAGGTGAGGGAGTTGTGAAGGCTGGGGATTACATTTTATAATTATAGAAACACCACCTATAAACGGCATAAAATGTGTTTGTGAATGTGAGGTACCTCAGTGTGGTTCTCTCCCAATCTGTCTCTGTCATTGTGAATGTCAGTGCTTGTGTGTATTACTAAATGTGTTCTTTCATATATTTATGTGGACATGTTTATGCAGATGCAGTTACCTAACTGTGTCTGTGTGTTTGTGGCTGCAAAGGTGTTGCGAAGGAGATAGAGGAAATAACTGGTGAATCTCCATTCACCTATTAGAGGACTTCAAACTTAAAACAGCAGAAGCCTTGGAGTAGTTCAGTAGGTGCAAGATGGAACTTAAATTAGAAGAGCTGAAGAAAGCATACTGACATGCAAAAATAAAAGAACATCCCAAGTTGTTTTTTGGGTACATTAAGGGTAAAAGGATAACAAAAGGAGGAACAAGGCCCTTTACAAACCATTTGTGCCTGGAGCCAGAGGATATAGTATTGTTCAAAATGAATATTTTGTGTCAATGTTCACAAGTGAGAGGGATGATATGGATATAGTTACCACGGAGAAGGTCTGTGATACAATGAAAGAAATTAGTATAGATAGTGTGGAGTTTATATCGAATCAACAAGTCCACACTGACGCTCCAAAAAGCATCCCACCCAGGCTCAACCCCCTACCATATATCCCTGCATTTCCCATGGCTCGTTCACCTAACCAAGACATCCCTGATTACTACGGGACAATTTAGCATGGTCAATCCACCATAACCTGAACGAAACCCAAATGGAAACAGGGATAAACTGAAAACTCCACACAGACAGTCATGCGAGGGTAGAACTTAACCGAGATCTCCTGGTGCTGTGAGGCAACAGTGATAACCACCGTACCCCGACTTTAGATTCTGCGTGGTCTGGCTGGGGCAAAAGTTGATATCTTCCCAGGGTCAGATGAAAGGTATCCCACGCTGTGGAATGAGGTATGGGAGGAAATAGCATGGGCACTTGCAACAATTGTCAATTCCTCTCCGACCAGAGAAGCAAGGCTGAAGGACTGGAGAGCAGCCAATGTGTTGCTGTTATTCAATAAGGGAGCAAGTGATAAACTAGGAAATCAAAGACAAGTCAGTCCAACCTTAGTGGCAGCATAATTATTGGAAGGACAGAATTAATGTGCATTTGGAGAGGCAGGGATTAATCAGGAACAGTCAGCATAGTTTTGTAAAGGGTGACCACGTCTGACCAACTTGACTTATATTTTCAAAGTGCTGACCAGATGTGTAGATGAGAACGATGTTTTTTAATGTCGGTTACTTGGAACCAGCAAGACTTTTGAAAACGTTCCCGACTGGGAGACTGATTGGAAATGTAAAAGCACAGGGGATTCAAATAAATTTGGCAAATTGGACACAGAATTGTCACGGGGATGTTGTTCTGATGTTTTTCTGACTGGAAATCTGTGTCCAATAGGGTCAGTGCTTGGGTCCTTTCTGTTGGTGGTTTCTATAAACGATTCAGACTTGAATATGATCCAGAATTTGGTGAGCTGTGAAATACTGAGGAAGATTGCCGAGACTGCAAGACAGCCTGGTCATATGAGCTCATCAATGGCAAACGGAATTCAGTGAAGGGAAATGTGAGGTGATGCACTTGGACAGCACAAACAAAGCAAGGAAACACATGTTGAACAGTAGGACCCTGGCAAGCAACATGGATCAAAGGGACCTTGGTGTGTATGTCCACTGGTCCCTGAAGATATCAGATTAGAGTTGTTTTCCCTGGGGCAGGGCATATTGAGAGGTGACAGATTTGGGATGTTTCAAATTACGAGGGGATTTGACATGGTAGACAGGAAGAAACTTTTCTGTTTGCTGGAGGGAGCAGTGATTGGGAAGTGGGGGTTTACAGATTTAAGGTAAGGGGCAGGTGGTTCAGAGGAGATGGGGGAAAAAAATGTCTTCACCCAGAGGGTATTGGGAATCTGGAACTCATTGACTGTAAGGACAGTGTAGGCAGAAAGCCTCATGTCATTGAAGAAATATTTCTATGGACGCTTGCGATGCCAAAGCAAGAAAGGCTATGGGTCAAATGCTGGGAAATGGGATGAGAAAGCTGAGGTGGTTGTTTCTGATGGGCGTGATGTGATACACCAAAGGCTTTTCTCTTTGCTCTAGCTCTCAATAAATCTCACTCTTAAACAGATAGAAAAATACACATGGGAGAGAAAGGGGCTGAGTCGGAGAGAGAGTAAATGGGTGGCACAGACAGAGAATGAGAGGCAGAGACAAGGCCTGAGTGAGAGTCAGGAGGTAAGTGAGAGCAACAGAGTGAGTTGGAGTGTCAGGGGCTGAGTTGAAGAGAATGGGAGTGAGAGAGTGAATGGAAGAGATGGAGAGAGCGAGAGAGAATGCACCTACGAGCCAGAGAGTGAGTGGGAGGGAGAGAGAGATCGAGTGTAATTGACAGATATTGAGTGGAAAGGGCAAGGGCTGATTGGAAGACGCATGGGCTGATTGGGAGTGACAGGGCTGAGTAGAACTGACAGAAAGTGAGTGGGATAGAGAGGTGGATGCTGCAAGGGATAGTGTGGAAGGCAAAGGAAATGTAAGTAATGCTGACAGGAACTGCAAGTGCCCACCCTTGAGAAGGTTGTGGTGAGATGTATTATTTACATTCATCTCATTTTGCTGTGCATGTGAGTGGGAGGAGGTGCTGAAAATCCCGGATGTTCACTCAGCGACAGTAAAGGAACAGCAGCATATTTCCAAGTCAGGATGGTGTGTGGCTTGATGGGAACTTTTAGGGGTTGTTGTTCCCATGTGACCGCCACTGTTGGGCTTCGAAATTGCCGAGGTTGTAATTTTGGAAGGTGATGTGAAAGGTGCCTGGGACAGTTGCTGCAAAGCATGCTGTAGATGGCTCTCATCCCCCTCCACAACCCACCCTCCAAAGCCCAACACGCACACACACAATCCTGCATTTTCATCTCCATCAATTGTGAATCCAACTCATATTTCAAGAACCCCATTGAATCTAAAGCTTGTCTTCCTATCAAGTAAATGTGGGATATGAATGTAACGAGGGCTAATGCCCGAAACGTCGATTCTCCTGTTCCCTAGATGCTGCCTGACCTGCTGCGCTTTTCTAGCAACACATTTCCATCTATGAATGTAACGACACAAGAGTAAGGGATGGGACTGTCGGTGACAGAAATAACACGATCAATTCATATTTGCATTAATATGATTCACACCTCTCCAGCCCTTGGAGGTTTCCAATTGCAGAATCTCATAAGTGCATCTGTTCAACAACAACATGGACTTCACTCAATGTCATAATGTGTCTGCTCAAGTAAAAAGAAAATTCAATTAGACCAATGTTGCAAATTCCTGTGATATTTCCACGGGGTATAAATTGAATTAATCGGAGTCTATCATCTCAGATGTAAGACTGTGAGATTACCAGCAGCAAAACTGACACTTATCCTCACACTGAAAATGCGTGAAACATTTTCCAGCGTTGCTAAAATATATTACCTGATCCTTGCTGTCATTGGAGTTCCTGGTGAGTGACTGTACCTGTGGACGTTGTTTAAACTGGGCTGTGAACTGTTCTTTGGTATTACTCTGACTGATGTCGATGTGCGCTTATTTAATGCTTGCCACTCTATAGGTGCTCAATCAGTCCATCATTCATTATTTTTCCCTTCCCATTGTTAAAAGTAATGGTCTCAACGAAAATATATCTCTACTTTGCAACTTTCCAATTTACGTTATCTGACTTTTATGTGGGTGAGAGAGGGAAGTTGTCGAATCTGTGAGATCCCTTGCACCAAATTGGTGTACTCTGTATCAGTGTGTCTGACAGTCCATGGGCAGATTCGGATGGGGAACAGTGGGGAGAATTTCCTCGACTGCAAGTATTACTCTGAAGTGGCTCATCTTCTCCAGGGACCTCTCTTCATCTCCATCCAGTGAAAATTTTAAAAACTTCTTGGAAACCCAACAGACCTGCCTGTTCAAATGAAGAAAAGTTAAACCCATTTAAGAGATTAAACCCATTTCAGATATTTAAATTCATAACTGGCCTCAATGGGAGACGTTGCCTATTAACCTGCGTCCTGACTCTATTAAACCTAACTGTCAGTGAGATGGAGCTGGGACTGTGATTAGGTTAACACATTTTCATTTTTGGTACATGCATTGAACCTGGCACATACATTTGTTTGGTGTGGTGCCCCTGTCTGGCTGAACAGAATATTTAATCGATTAATTTCCAGTCTCTTTTCCCTACTCTTCCTTGCAGTTAATTTGATTGCAGTTGTGATCCTGTCCAGGCGAACATGTGGCCTCTCAATCTGCACCACTCGCTATCTGGTGGCCATGGCAATGGCAGATCTCCTAGTCATGATCACTGAGGTCATACTGCGGCGGATGAAATACTATTATTTCCTGGGAACCTTCCTGGACCTCACCCCTGTGTGTAGCGTTACTTATGCCCTGTATCGAGCAGCGACAGACTATTCTGTCTGGTTCACCGTCACTTTCTCCTCTGATAGATTTGTGGCCATTTGTTGCCAGAAACTGAAAAGAAAATATTGTACTAGGAAAATTGCAACTGTGGTTCTAGCAACAACCTGCACCATACTCTGTTTAAAAAATGTCCCATTCTACTTTATCCTTCAACCTGGATGGATAATCAATAATGTATCTTGGGACTGTCACCCAAAGTCAAGTTATTATACAGACCCTGGGTGGCTGGGTTTTGACTGGTTTGATACAATTTTAACCCCATTTCTCGCATTCGCTTTGATTTTGTTATTCAACTGTTTGACCATCAGACACATTTTAGTGACCAATCGGATCCGTAAGGGACTGAGGGGTCAGAGCATGGCAGAGGATCAAAGAGACCCAGAGATAGAGAGTAGAAGGAAGTCTATCATTTTACTGTTCACCATTTCTGGTAGCTTCATCCTTCTTTGGTTGGTAAATATCATAGATTTTTTATACTATATCAAAACAGGAACTTATCCCGGAGATTACAATGATTCTGAATATATACTTCAACAAGTTGGGTTTATGCTGCGGAATATGAGTTGCTGCACAAATACATTTATTTATGCAGTCATCCAGTCAAGGTTCAGAGAGCAGCTGGAAAGCGCGATGAAATATCCAGTTACATTGATCATTCAGTTATTTAATAAGCAAAATAACTGAGATGCACCAAGAGGTGGGGGCCACTTTTTTTTTCCAGTCCTTGAATGTCCCAGACTCCCAATAGACACAAGTGAAAGAGCAGTGTGCCATTGGACAAGAGGTGTTGGCTGGAGGACTGAATGGAAATGAGAGCATGATGACCCCTGCTGGAGAGAAAAAGAACAGCACCCACAATCTCTACCCCACCTGCACTGTTTGAATTTCCAGGTCGAGTCAATGAAGAAATATACTTTCCCATCAGAAATTAAAATCATGCAGAGACTGGAAATGTTCTTGTGTAATTTGATGTTTATCAATAATGTCTTTGATACATTTGGATCGGTCTGCTTTCTACATTTCCTCAACCCTGAGGGAGTTGAGGGGGTGGGTTGATATCTGGACAGGGTTCAAGAGTCTTAGGCAGGATAATGGCACACTGAGTGAGGGATCAAGCCTGGTCTCAGCACAGGAAACACACGGATGCAGAGCTAAAGATTACCATAGACACCCTACAGAGTGTTAGCAAGCCATTCAAACTACCAACGTGCTGAAGAGCATCCCAACCAGACCTATCCTCTTACTCAATAACCCTACACCTCCCATGACCTCTGCAACCCAACCTATACATTCCTGGACACCAAGGGCAACTTAAACATGGCCGATTCATCAATCCTTTCATCATTGGACTGTGGGAGGAAACACACGCAGATACGGGGAGAATGCAAAACCTATACTGATACAGTCACCTCAAGTGGAATCGAACCTGGGTCTTTGGTCTGCTGATGCAGCAGCGCACACCACTGAACCATTGTGCCACTCGCAATTGATTGGCATTTTCACAAATAAATGCAAATAAATCTCTTCATCATCCACATCTTTGCAGATTTTGTCAATAAATCTCCTCTTTACATTTTGCCTCTCTCTCCTGTTATTCTATGAAAATGATTTATTACCAGTTTTGCCACTCCAATGTATGACCACATCTTCAGTGTCCCTCAGATTATCAGAGGGCATTTTCCCCTCTCAAATCCCGCCTGGAACGTGTGTATCAATGCCCCAAACCCTTCACGTTTACACCCCATTCATATTAACTTGCCAAAACTGCAAGTGATTTGTGATGTGACTGAGACAAGGGTAAGTAATCCCTTCAATCTTGACTTTTCACTTTTTTGTTCGCCAGAATTATTCCTGGGATGGTGAGACTGTCCTACGAAGGGAATTTGTATAAACCAAGTCTGTATTTTCTCAAGTTTTGTGAATGTGAGATAATTTCAGGGAAAGTTCCAAAATAGTTCAAGTAATAGACCAGGCGGAGGATGTCGGGTGAATGCAGGGTAATGATGTTTTACCTGCTTCAGGAGTCTACAACCAAGGAGCACCTTCTAAAAATAAGGAGGATGACATTTAGGATTGAGATTATTGAATCATGCAGCACAAAAGAGACGCTTCAGCCTATCAAGTCCACACTACCAGAAATACACTATTATCTTCATGAGTCCTATGTAAAGAGTGAGGCCCGTAGCCTTTCATCAGGTGCTCACCCATTTGAGCTAAAAGCTTATCCTGAATCATGCTGGAAACAGAGTCCATGCGAATCACATCACTTTATCTGTGGATTAGGCTTGAAGCTAAATAGTAATGGGAAGGGCGCTTCTTTTGCATGGAACATTATGGAAAATGTTCGAGGCTGGAGTGCTCAGCAGAGTTTAGGAGCATTTCCAGAACAGGTGTTAGGACACAGAATAAACTCCAGGGACAGCAGACAAGGGGACAACAAGAGAAGGGGCGTAGTCAACACAGGAATGAGGCTGTTGCCCTTAAATGCATACGGCACACAAAGCAAGGAAAATGAGACTGTAGCACAGATTGGAATTGGGTGGGGCAATGCTGTGGGTATCCCAGAAATGTGGCTGCAAGGGAATCTGGGCTGGGAAGGAAATTTTCAAGGACATCCATATTATTGGGAGGACAGGGCAGAGGGTGCAGCATTGCCTTGTTACTAAAAGGTGATGTTATATCAGTAAGAAGTGATATGGAGTCAGATAGGTTAGAATCTTTGTGGGCTGAATTGAGGAACCACGGTGGAGAAATGCCCCTGATGGGAGTGGTGTACAGGCCTCCCAGCAGCAGTCAGGATGTAGGGATGAAAATAAATATGAAGTTAGAAAGGCAGGTAAGTAAGGGAGTAGCACCGTGATCATGGGGACTTCAGTACACAGGGTGGACAGGGAAAATCAGTTTGACAGTTTATCGCAAATTTGTGGAATTCGTGGAATGTCTATGACTTCTTTTTGGAGCAGCTTGTGGTGGAACAAGGAACATGGCACGTGGAACTCTGGACTGAACATCATGTCATATGCAGATATGGTTAGGGAGTTGAAGGTAAAGGAACTCAAACCCCCATACCCACACCCCCTCCTACACCACTCCAACCTCCGGAGGGCGTTGACCATAACATGGTAGAATTCACCATGCAGACTGAGAGGGACAATCTTGAATCAGATGTAATGCAATGGCAATTAAGTAAAGGTAGCTAGAAAGACACGAATTGATGGGAAGGGGAGCCGAGTAGCGAAGAAGGTGGAGTATTAATGGCAGGGAGTTTCTGTGAGTAATTTAGGAAGCACCACCAACACAAATTTATCCCAAGAAAGAAGAAACATATCAAGGGGCGGATGAGGCAAACATAAGGGATGAGGATCAGCGTAATAGCAAAAGAAAAAGCATACAATATGGTGACGATCAATGGGAAGGCAGAGGCTTGCGAAGCCTTTAAAAACCAACAGAAGATAATTTAGAAAAGCAATAAGATAGGAGAAAATGAAATATGAGAGTAAGGGAGCTCATAATAAAATAGGTTGCAAGAGTATTTGTTCGGTATATAAAAGGTAAGAGAAGGAAAAAGAAAATCATTGATAAATAGCTCATTCTCCATGCCTGAGAGCGGAAAACAAAAACTGTAATGTCTATGCTATCGACTTCCTTTGCCCAGCAAAATACAGCAGCACATTTTAGTTCGATGATTGCTTATAACAGAAAAGGGATTTCAAGCTTGCAGGGAAATTCCTTCTCAGCTCACAGCCAGTGAGGCTCAGTGTCCCATCCTCAATCTCAATTCCTGCAATTTGGATCAGCTTGTTTGGAGCTAAGCTTTTGCAGCATTGATATTGAGGGCACGCCGATGTTAGCTGCTTTCAATCATTGTTCTGCCTGCTTTGTCTCTTGCATACTCCTGTCAGTTCCATCCTGAACCACCTGCTCAAGTCCTTTTTGACATTCCATAATCCACTTTTTTTGGTTTCCACAAGTCTATGAGCAAAAAGAAACCAAAATCAGTTCAGTGCAACTCTGGATTTTAAATTATCAACACAAACTTTAAAGCTCCTCTGAACTCTACTACGCATAAGCTTTCGGAGTAACAGTGCATCCAACCTGCTGCATGATAACATCGCAATACACCAGTCCTGTTTCCCATTATCGAATCAATTGGTTATGTTATTTAAACCATCATTTCATCTTTAATTCAAATAGTTCTCGAATTTCCCTTCTCTTGCCTCTGTCTTGAACCCAAACCCATAGTGTGGCATAAACCCATAATGTATTTAGATGTACAAGTGGTTTTTTTTCTGTCAGGGGAAGATAATAAAAATAATTTAAAGACACTAAAACTCTCCTTGAAACCCAACTCCAAGCCCTGCAGATGTTTCTAGACAGGTCTCCATTCGCAAGTGCAGCCATTGACCCCCCTTTGTATCCGATTCTCCTGCTCCTTGGATGCTGCCTGACCTGCTGCGCTTTTCCAGCAACACATTTTCAGCTCTGATCTCCAGCATCTGCAGTCCTCACTTTCTCCTATCCTATTACTGAGCCAACTTTGGATCCAATTTGTCCCATTTGGGGCTTTGACATTTTTGACTAGTCTGCCATGTGGGACTTTGCCAAAGACATTACTAAATTCCACGTGGACAACATCCATGGCACTACCCTCATCAATATCCTTGTCACTGCCTCAAAGTTTGAAATCTAACTCGTAAGGCTTGACTTTCCCTTAACAAAGCTGAAAATGTGTTGCTGGAACAGCGCAGCAGGTCAGGCAGCATCCAGGGAACAAGAGAGTCGACGTTTCGGGCATAAGCCCTTCTTCAGGAAGGGCTTATGCCCTTCCTGGATGCTGCCTGACCTGCAGCGCTGTTCCAGCAACACATTTTCAGCTCTGATCTCCAGCATCTGCAGACCTCACTTTCTCCTCGAAGATTTTTCCCTTAACAAACCCATACTGATGACCTTGACTTGTCCATGACTGGGAAGAGCTGGCAAATAATCAATACTCTGGTGAAATAACAAAACAGGGTTAAAAATACAAACAGAATAAGCAACACGTTACAATCAAGGTGTTCCAGTACAACAATGGCATCTAACTATAAAAGTAGTAAATTGCCTAGCTATGTCCCATACATGAAAGGTAAGGAAATCTAACCCAGCCAACTATTACCCCATCAGTTAACTCTCAATTATGAATGAAGTGACAGAAAGTGTCATCAACTGTACTATCAAGCAACAACTCAATCATAACCTGCCCAGATTGGGTTCCTACAAGACCAGTCTGCTCCTGACCTCGTTACAGCTTTGGGTCACAAATGCACAAATGCACTGAACTGACTAATGGGGAGTGAGATGAGAGTGACTGCTCTTGATCTCAAGGTCGTATTGGACCGAGTATGGCAACAAGAGCCCAAGGAAAACTGGAGTCAATCAGGAGGAAAACTCTCCACTGGGTGGAGTCATATCTGGCACATAGGAAGATGGTTTGAGGTTGTTAAAGGCCAGTTATCTCAGCTCCAGAACACCTCTGCAGGAGATCATCAGGGGAATGTTGTAGGCTTGCCCGTCTTTAGCTGCTTCATCAATGAATCACTGTCGATCATAAGTTCAGAAGCGGGGTCGTTTGATGATGATTGCACAAGATTCAGCATCATTCACAACTCCTCAGATACTGAAGCAGTCCATGTATTTTGCAACAACTTCTGGACAAAATCCAGGATGGTCCACCTGGACCATCCCAGACACTTCCCTCCCCCTTCCTGTTCTTCTCCATTGTCATTTCTGGAGACCAGCTCAACACAGGCATCTACTTTAAAGCCACCGATTCCCACAGCTATCTGAACTACAGTTCCTCCCACACCCCCTCCTGTAAAAATGATATCCCTTACTCCCAATTCCTCTGCCTCCACCATCTCGGCTCCCAGGAGGAGCAATTCCACTCTAGAACATCCCAGATGGCATCCTACTACAAGGACTGCAATTTTCCCTCCCAAGTGATCAACAATGCCCTCCAGCACATCTCATCCACTTCCTGCACCTCCACCCTTGAACCCCACCCTTCCTACTGCAACCAAGATGTAAACAACAGCGCTAGTCCTCACCTTCCACCTCACCAGCCCACCAGATACAGAACATCATCCTTTGCTATTTCTGCCACCTACAATCGCCAGAGGTATATTTTCGTCTTCACCCCTTTTCGCATTACACAGAGACCATTATATCTGTGATTTCCTCGTTAGGACCACACCCCACCCACCAACCCACCCTCCACTCCCGGCACTTTACCTTTCCACTGCAAGAAGTGTAAAACCTGCGCCCACACCTCCCTCTTCATTGCCATCCAATGTCTCAAGGATCCTTCCACATATGACAGAGACTTTCCTGTACACCTGAACACCTCATAAACTGTGTCTGTTGCTCTCGATGTGGCCTCCTCTACATTGGGGAGACAAGACATCAACTCGCAGAACATTTCTGAGAACATCTCTGGGACACATGCACCAAACAACTCCACCACCCTGCGGCCAACTGCTTCAACTCCCCCCTCACTCCATCAAGGATATGCAAGTCCAACGCCTTCTGATGAAGGGCTTTTGCCCGAAACGTCGATTTTACTGCTCCTCGGATGTTGCCTGAACTGCTGTGCTTTTCCAGCACCACTCTAATCTAGACTCTGGTTTCCAGCATCTGCAGTCATTGTTTTTACCACGTCCTACAGCTCCTCCACCACCAAATCCTAGCCACCCAATGCCTGGATGAAGAGCACCTCATCTTCCACCTTGGGACCCTCCAACCACACAGAATCAATGTCGATTTCACCAGTTTCCTCATATCCCCTTTCCCCCCACCTTATCCCAGATCTAACCATCCAACTCGACACTGCCCTCTTGAACTGTCCTACCTGTCCATCTTCCTTCCGAACTATCGGCTCCAAGCTATCACCAGCACTCCCCACCTTCGTCTACGTCTTGCCTTCCTAGCTACCTTCCCCCAGCCCCACTCACCTCCCATTTATCTCTCAGCCACCCTTGCCCCCAGCTCCCAACATTCCTGATGAAGGGCTTATGCCCGAAACGTCGACTCTGCCCCTTCTCGGATGCTGCCTGACTGGTTGTGCTTTTCCAGCGCCACACATTTTGATTTAGGCTAAGGGGTGGAAACTAGTATCTACGCCACAAGCCAGGCAATGACCATCTCCAATAGCAGTCCATCCAACCACTGCCCCTTGACATTCAATGTTGCTACCACACTGAAAGCCATTCCTTCTGTGTTACTGGTCTAAGCCATAAACGTCCCTCCCTTATGGCATTGTGGCTCTACCTACAGCACATGGACTGCACTAGTTCAAGAAAGTAGCTCACCAGCACATTCTCAAAGGGCATTTAGGGATAATGATAACTTATTGGGCACCCATTCAGCCGTGCCCAAGTCCAAGAATTCAAAAAAATCAAAGTGGCAAAAATCTGCTGCTCAGATTACACTGAACCTTGATTCCAATACATTATTGAAGTGACAGAGAAGGAAAGTGCACGCTCCATTTCTGTGTTAATTGTACAAATCAGACATCAGTGTAGAGTTGGTGTTAGGGTTAAGGTTAGAGTAGTAGAGCATTAATTGAATAATTGCACGCAAATATCATGTATTGGCAGTGGATTTGGGTTTCAGAGTTAGGATTTAGACATCAGCAATTTTTCACCTGCGAATAAGTCCTAGGCAGAGTAAAGACTGACTTCTAGATCCTACCAATGCATGTGACATCCTCCTCCATGTAGCCAAACATCTGTAGCTCAGTTCAGTGAACATTGCCCTCAAATGAATGGACAGACACCAATGTCCTTAGATAATTAAAGTGTGTGGTTTTAATGTCAATCTCCAAAATGGGATGAATCTTTATTGCTGGATTCAATCTAACTTGCAGAGCAGCAACAATTCATTTAACTGAAGCAGGAAGGATCGTGGTTTATGGGCAAACTGTGAATGAAGCTGTTCATTATTAGTGAGATCAGTTTTCTCTACACACACATTCTAGCATCATTGTGTTACGGTGGAACTAAGATATGGTCCTGACTGTTGAGATGTATATGTTTTGACCAACACGTTATTCACCTCATAGTCAGAGCTGTTGATGCCATGTGTCTGTTCCAGTTAGTGTAACTAATAGCGATGTCAGGTGTAACTATGTCACTGGGGACTTAACCTCTGCATAAATCAGGATCTATTAGAATGCACTAGTTCACAGTTCCTGCCAGGTCTGTGTGCCCCCAGAACAACACAAGTTGTTGCTACTTGCAAAAATGGCATATCCAATTGTATGGCAAATACAAGGTATTTTCTTTCCTTTTATTTCAGCCATTAGCGTTACTGGTAAGCTGTTATTTCAAGTGTTCCTGGTGAAAGTTGATGTTAACAGTGCTATTTAAGACTAATTATTTATCACTGTGCAGTTTAAACAAATACTGGTAGTATTCTGATAGTTAAATGCTGTGATTATGTCTGCTCCTTCACTCTTGTAGGAAATTCATTTTACCCAGAAAGATGCACCATAAACCTGCATGCGTTTTGCAATTCCTGTGTTATGTATTCCAACACATGTTATTCCTAATTGTGGTTCAAGCAAGTATTTGTCAGAAAGCACTCAATATTTCAGTTTACACCTGTCATGCAACAACAAAGCTGCAAAGTTTGCTTTAGTTCTGTCACGTTATTCTTTGACTCTGGGCATGATCTGTAAATATTCGCTTCGATTTCACTCTCTTCCCTCACAGTTAACCTGGTGGTGATTGTCATCCTATCCCAAGAAAAGTGTGATCTCTCCAAATGTGTGACTCTTTACCTGACTGGAATGGCTATGGCCTATCTCCTTGTCGTTGTCTTTGATGCCATACTGTGGATCACTGTTCCAATTTATTTACCATGTTCATTCATGAGAATGACAAATATTTGCTGTCTTTTTTTTCTACCTTGGGGTCAGCCACCACAGTGGTTTCTGTCTGGCCCACAGTCACATTCACCATTGACCAATTTATAGCCATTTGCTATGGGAAGTTAAAACAAAGGTTTGTACTGAGAAGACTGCAGCAATATTTCTGGGGAATGTGACTTTGCTGGGATCCCTGGAGTTTATATATGAGCCACTTTACATCATTGAGAATATTGCATTAAGTTGCACCCACAAAACCAGTTACTTCACTTCCCTTGCATGAGGTGTATTCGAATGATCAGCTACATTTTAACCCCTCGTTTGCCATTCTTTCTGATCTTGCTGGTCAATATGCTGTCAGGTGAATTTTAGTGAGCAGTCAAAACCGTAGGGGTCTCAGTGGTCAAAGAAATGGAGAGAATGTGGAGACGGAGAGCCGAAGGAAGTCCATCATTTTGCTATTCAGCATATCAGACAGTTTTGTGTTGCTGCGGGTGACCCGGGTTGTGTACAATATTTATGCATGAATGACACACACTCAATGTTACTCCTCTTACACAGGCCCTGGCTTTATCACAGATCATGTAGCGAAGATGCTGCACCAACACATGCATCTACGCTGTGATTCAGGTCAGATTCAGAGAGAGCTGAAGAATGTGATGAAAAGCCCTTCCAACAAATTGGTAAATCATGGGACAGATTGAAGTCTTTGAACTATGAAGACTAACTTCCACTTCAGGTTCTGTTATTAAGAACACGAGAACCGTATGTAGTCAGCATCATAGAGTCTCCAGTCTAATTATGTTTGTCCATAAAGTTCATTTACTGGAAGACTTGCTCTGTGGACGATTCGTGAATTGATCTCCAAAAACACAAATGCATAAGTGAAGAGCTCAAACGGATTCCAACTTAATTCACAGAAAATAAAATGGAGAAAGCTGTTAATCTCTACTGTGGAGTTAATGGGAGTGGGGCCACTCACTTTCAATCGAGATAAGGAGATGGTATGAACTTGTGTAAAAATCTGCTGATAACTGAGCATCAGTCTGAAAGTGTAAGTTTTGCTTTACCAATCGAAGCTGCCTGAAATAGGTATTATTTCCTGTTTATTCTGCCTTTTCCCGCTGACTTTACGGTTGAATTGGGCAAGTGGGATTTACAAATTTCAGGCTCTTCCAGGCATTGGGCAAGCAACTGGGAATGAAACAGAATACCAGCTGGGATTCTGATCAATGGCTCTGCAGGTCGGAGTGAACACGTGGTCAACACGTAGCTCTTGTTTTTCAGACGGGAAATCCCAAAGCAACTCTCCATCTCTTCATAAATGGAATAGGAAATAAATGCCCCCAATATTACTTTGTGACATCGATCTGATCAGATATAAAATGTGTCAAATCACTCAAAGTATGTAAGATCTGAAACAGTTTAACAAGGTGTACACCGAAAGGATGTTTCCTCTTGTGGGCCAGTGAAGAATGAGGGTGAGGCAGAGCAGGGGTACTGTTTTAAACTTAGGGCTCGCCCTTATAAGAGAGGAGGAGAATAGTTGTTTTCTCTGATAGTTGTGATTAGATTAGATTCTCTCCAGTGTGGAAACAGGCCCTTCGGCCCAACAAGTCCACACCGCCCCTCCGAAGAGAAACCCACCCCCTACCCTATATTTACCCCTGACTAACACTGTGGGCAATTTAGCATGGCCAATTTACCTGACCTGCCCATCTTTGGATTGTGGGAGGAAGCCGGAGCACCCGGAGGAAACCCACGCAGACCCGGGGAGAATGGACAAACTCCACACAGACAGGCGAGAATCGAACCCAGGACCCTGGTGCTGTGAGGCAGCAGTGCTAACCACTGTGCCACTGTGAAAGGGCTTTGGATCTGATCCGTAGGCAGTCATGAGGTTGGGGGTTTGTTATTTAATCTTTTTGGAACAAAGGTAGATGGTTTCTCGACAGCAAAGGAAATGAAAGATCAATTGTAAATGCAGAATTTGATCCACAAACTGATAAGCTATGATCCTATAAAATGGTGGAGCAGGCTCGAGGGTGATGGGATACGCCTGCTCCTATTTCATAAATTTGTCTGTTCATGATGTTTGTAAGCCCAACTCCAATCAATCTTGCTCACCCATGTCTGAGAAAAGTACGCAAGCATGTCTAACAAAAAGATTATTGATTGTCCGTCATGAATTATGCTTTAGAGGGTTATTTTCTGAGCTATTTTCTGCAAAGGTTACAGTCCTTATTATTGGAACACCACATTTTCCGTGTCGTGAGGGAGGGAGGAAAACAATGTCAATTACAACTAAGTCGCATGTTCCCTCTCCCCAGCACCACACCCTCAGACGAAGGAAGAGGGGGTTGCAATCTGTGATTCGTGCTTTTCTGCTGTTCATGTTCTGCATGCTGCTGGTCCTTAAATTATAGAACACAGGAACAAGAGTAGGAAAATCAGCCCTTTGAACCTGCTGTATGTGTCATGGACAAGGCCAGACTCCCACAATACATTGGAAGGAGTTCACCCAGATCCTAACTTTGCTAGTTTTTACCAGCAGGTGCAGACTGGATATTCCAGAAGTGATACAGCTGGCCCAGCCACTCAGTTTTAAATCAAACAGAATTTATTTGGAGACTACTGAATTGAACAGGAACAAAAGACAACCAAATTTAGAAAAACTTAACCTACCTGAAAACCCAGTCGACTCTCTCGCAACATAATGACGCTGCTCCAAATACTTGCAACATCCTCATTACCAGCCTTTTGGCAAACCAACAAGGTAAAATCAAACACAGATTCTTACGGGAGAGATATCAGAGAGAGAGAGGATCAGCATGAAGCTGTTTCTTTGACCAGCTGCCTCAAACAGACTGCTTGCTAAAACCAAACCAAACCCTGAACTAGGAGAACTTGCCGCTCCCCTTTCATTGTACAAGGGCTTTAAGAGAAAGACTTGAAAGCTTTCTCAAGTAGACATTCCCAGACATCTCGGAACCTCTGACTTTGTGACCCTTCTGAAAAAGATCTAAGGAAAACATAACCTTGTTAAGTGAGCAGAATTGTTCCAGGTCTCCCCCTCCTTTAAAAAAATGAAGCATGAATATCCAAAGGCGGCTTCATTTTAAAACCCATTAATCTTACACTGTTAGTGCTCTACAACACATAGACATTACATTGACTGTAAATATGCAAACATGCGCTACTACATGCTGTCTCAGTCTGTTTTACTCCGACCACCATATGTCTCCATTCCTCACCCAGGTCTCGACAATGTGATGGCAATCACATTTTCCCACCCTGCCACATGCACAATTGTCAAATTGAATGGCTGTAACAACAAGTCTAGATTTTGTCTTTAAATTTCTCTACAAACTTCAATAGATTATTATCAATGCATATGATTGTCGCAGATACATTACTGGTAACATAAGCATTGAAATGTTGTAATGCCAACACCAAGCTCAACTTTCAATTATTTCCAATGATGAATGTTTGATTTCTCGTCATCTTCCCATAGGAGCACAGCACCGACACCCACATCACTCACACCGATAGATATCTTGAATAGGTTTGTGTAATTAGGTGTGGCTAATACTGGGGCAATGGTTAACATGGCCTTCAGGCTGTCATATGCCTTCCCATAATCTGCTGTCCACTGAAACATCTTGCCTTTCTTTAGTAATTCCTTGAGTGGAGCTGGAACTCTGCGAGTATTTGCTATGAATTTCCGATAAAACCCATTCAATCCCGGGAATCGTAGTACTGCTCTTTTTGTCAATAGCACGGTAAACTCCCCAGTTTCCTTTATTTTGGCATTCTGTGTCATTGTATATCCAATGACAAGGCCCAGAAAGCTGATTTAGGCTTTGCTTAAAAACTACATGAATCCATGTAAGATTCTGTAAATCTGTTTTTTTTAAGGTTAGAATCAGTCTGAGATGGAAATGTGTTGCTGGAAAAGCGCAGCAGGTCAGGCAACATCCAGGGAACAGGAGAATCGACGTTTCGGGCATTAGTCCTTCTTCAGGAATCAGTCTGACCATTGTGGCACAGACAGCCTCACACTTTTAATACATTATCTGGGCTAACAGGACACCAGTTGTTAAAGTCACTTGAGAATGTAACTATTAAGAAAAGTTTTGCGATTTACATATGAAAGAAATGAAAACAACATGGTCATTCTAAAAGATGAGAGACTTAACGAACAATCCGGGACTTAACGAACAATCCAGTCACATCACACTGTAAACTTTTGCTGCAAATTCTGTGTCGTAAAATCTTATTCTCCACAAACACTTGATGAAGGAGCAGTGCTCAGAAAGCTAGTACTTCCAAATAAACCTGTTGGACTATAACATGATGTTGTATGATTTTTAACTTTTCAACACAGTCTTCCAAATGTGGAAACGCACGTGCATCAGTCTTTGTAACTGCATTGACTTTGCGATAGTCCACACATAACCAATGGGTACCATCTGATTTTGGCACCATTACTATGGGTGACGTCCAGTCACTGTAGCGCACTTCGATTATGTCTTGGAGCATGCATTCAATTTCCTTTTAAACCTGAACCAACTTTATAGGGTTATGCCTTTCAGGTTGTTGCTTCATCTGAACAGCATCTCCTATATCTACATCATACATGATTAGGTTAGTACTTCCTAGCTTATTTCCACATATCTCCTCATGTGATATTAACACTTTCAGGTCATTTTGATTTTCCTCTGGAAGGTAATTCAATAATTTATCCCAATTTTTAAGAATTTCCTTATTGTCCAATTTAATTTGAGGAATGTCCAGTTCAGAATCCACTGAATATGATTCTTCCATCTGTGTTGTAACCAGTAACACAATCTCCCTTTGCTTTCCTTCCCTGTCAAAATACAGGGAAACACATGACACAGTCTGTGAGATTTCTATCCTTATTAAATACTTCACCTCACTCGCTCTCCTTTTGACTTGATAAGGTCCACTAAACCTTACTTTTCAAGGTTCACGTATCACTGGAAGTAACACTATCTCCAGTAGCAAACTTGTGAGTTTGTTTTTGATTTCTTGTCTGCTTCCTGTTTCATTACATACTGTGGTTTACTTTTTAAAATGCTGTCGCTCTATGTAATTGTTCCCTAAAATTTTACACAGTCCAAACATGTGATCTCTGAATTCTAATTTACCAACTTATCCATAATCAATATTAGCGGTCCTCTCACTTCATGCCCAAAAACTAATTCCAATGGACTGAGTTTGGTCGATTCATTTGGTGCAACTCTAATAGCAAAAATTACAAATGGAATTCCTTTATCCCAATCATCTGGACAGTCTTGAATACAGGCCCTCAACATGGTCTGTGATCTCTGATACCATCTTTCTTGTACTCCCCATGATTCTGGATGTTACATGGTGGATTTGAATTGTTTCATTCTTAAGCTATCCATAACCTCTTTGAATAATTGAGGTTTTTACCCTTATCTGATCGTATCTCTGTGGGTAGTCCATATGCAGTGAAATATGTGACTAACTCGTCCACCATCCTTTTTGTTGCGATGTTCATTAACGGAATGGCCTCTGGAAGCCTAGTGGACACATCCATTATTGTTAACAAATACTGATTTCCACTTTTTGCTTTAGGTAGGGGTCCTATGCAATCAATTAAGACTCTTGTAAATGGTTTCTCAAATGCAGGAATGTGTATTAAAGATGCAGGCATTATTATTGCTTATGGTTCTCTAATTAGCTAACATCTATGATATGTCTGGCAAAATTCAACTATATCTGTATGCAGTCCAGGCCAGTAAAAATGTCTTTGTATTTTAGCTTGAATTTTTATTACCCCTCAATGACCTCCTACTGGCAGTTTATGTGCAATGCACAACACCTCCTATCTATAACCCACTGGCAATATGACTTGATGTACTTCTGTCCATGTCTCATTTGCCTGAATATGTGATGGACTCCATTTCCTCATTGAAACATGGAGGATAGTGGGCTAGTGTAGGTTAGGTAGGCTTGGATTGGCGCAACATCGAGGGCCAAAGGGCCTGTACTGCGCTGTATTGTTCTATGTTCTATGTTCTATGAAACATCATTTTTCAGACAGTACCAGTTAGGAATACACTTAAATTCTTCTTCCATGTATTCTTTATGACACAATTGCTTCAGTTTTTCAACTGTGGGATATAGGTGAATTAATGTTATTTCTGCAATTATAAGTTCTGATGCAGAGTAAATGAATTCACATTAGTGTGGGATTGTTTCGGACGAGAGCTGACTTAGCAAAAATGAGGAAACATATAATCCGTTAAAGAAAATGGTATGTTAGCATGAGACGTGATTACAGAACAATGGTGGATGTATGGGCAAACAGGAAAAACATCTGTTTCCCCACTTGTACAGAGACACAGGAACAAACCCTAATTAAAAGGGCTCAGTGATAAGATGCTGTGAGGGGCAGTGCAGATGGAGGGAGCAGATAATGGTAAGCAAAGGATGGGATGACGTCAAACAATCTTATGGGAGCAGAGATAGACATTTGTCACTGACAAGGCCGGATAAACAGAAGTTGTGGGATCAGTCTTAAGGAAATGAATGATGTAAGCGAAGCAGGGAACAAACAATGGAATAAGGAAAAAATATGGGAAAAAACTGTATAAATTGCGAGAGTTTGTTGGGGTTTACTGTGCATTTGTCATTGTCTTACCTGGCATTAGACATGGCACCCACTTTCAAGTGTACAAATAAACGACTCTGTTTCAGATTTTTGGTCTTGGACTGAAATTATTAAAGTGAGTGAGCTTTTGTTTCTCACACAACCTTCTGTTGTAACTCAGTTAATTTCTCCAAGTTAAAAATATCCACATTGTCCTCCATCTATTCTTGTCATATCTCAACCATTTGATCAAACATGGTCTCTGCTAATTCTACTTCAACTTTCTTAAATATATTCTTGTGTCTCTCCTCCTGTTTTAACTGGTGACTTTGACTTCATTGCTGCACAGTCAGTAAAAATCCCAGGATTTGCTTCCTGTAATACCTCAGTTGCCTAATTTTCCACTGGTTTTTCAACCACAGTCGGCAGCATTCCTACCTGTGAAGCAGCTATATCATCAGCACGGACAGATTGTATCCCTGGAGCTGAGAGTTTGTTTAGAATTCCTACCACAACTTCTCCACTCTTCACAGCATACTCTAACCTCACTGTACATAATTGAACACTTCTTGTCTCATCATGAATTCCACAGACCAGCACTTTTTTTTTCTGGCAATAATCTTTTTAGGTTACATATCTCCTCATCTCTCAATATCAAAGATTGACATAATGCTGTTTGTCTTAATACTGTAATCTGTTTACCTGCTGCGCCTGGCCTATGCTGTAAACTTTACCTTCGCACGTAAATGATTTAAGAAGATCTGGTACTTACTCCATGGCAACCTCTGATCAGGTTGTACATTCTGATGCAGTTTTTTAGCCACCGGTGTGCTTTCCGTTACCACTCAAATAAAATTCACTGGCTTATCTTTTTTCCCTACACCTAGCTCCCTATGTTTTTCCTAACCCACCAACTCTGTGATTTCATGTGGGTCTACTTTATTGCAGTGAAAACACTAGGACTTTTTAACTTCTCATTCCCCTTCATGGGTTTGCTTTATTACCTTGTGGTCAATTAATCCTCATGATCTTCACCGAGATCTACATTTCTCTTAACATGTGAGGATTCCTGTTATCCCCAATTTCGATCCACCATAGATTGAAATTGATGTTGGAAGCCAATCTTTTATTTATGGACCAACTCATAATTATGAGCCATTTCAGCTGCTAATCTTGCTGTTCTAACTCTCTGCTCTTCCACTTGAGTTCTCACTGCCTCAGGAAGTGAATATTTGAACTCCTCAAAAAAAACCGTCCTATGTATGCTCTCTTTTTAATGCTTTTATCCACCTCTCAAAATTACATGGTTTGATCCCTTCAAACTCAATGTATGTTTGACCAGGGCCCCTCCTTAGATTCTGCAAACATTGTCTGCAGGGTTCTCGCCCAAGCTCACACATATTTAAAATGGCTTTCTTCACTTCCTCATAGTCCCCAGATACCTCCTCTGATAGTGCCTCACTAGCTCTTCCTTTCAACTTTGTTTGGATCAACAAAACCAAAAGGTCACCGGCCACTGCATTTGTTTAGCCACTTTCTCAAATGAGATGACAAAGGCTTCCAGATACTTCCCATCAGATTTAGGCAATCCTTGAATATATTTAAACTGATCCTCACCAGGCCTTTGGCTACCATGGTTTGCTCATCCTCACTCTCTGAATTCAGCACCATCCTTTTAGGCAGGTTTTCTTATCTAAGTGCCAATTCATGAAGTTCACACTCTCTCTCTTTCTCCATTTCGTCTCTTTCTCCCTTTCTTCCCTCACTCTTTCTCCCTTTCTTCTCTCTCTCTCTCCTTCCTCCTTTCTTCTCTCTCCTTTTCGTTTTGCTCTGGTAAAGCAATTCTGTCCTTCTCCCTTTTTTGGTTTTGCTCAAACCTTCGATTCTTTTTCTCTTTCCTCTGCTTTTAATCATAATTCAAACTGTTTCATTTCTGTTTCGCTTTCTTTTCCCTTTGCCTCTAACTCAAGCTGCTTCATTTTCAATTCAATTTTAGCCATTTCCAAAGATTCTGATGGTGTTTCCAGAATATTTAAATGCTGAACTATTACTATGAGGCAACTTCAATTTTCAGCTTGTCAGCTTTGTCTTGTTCACCTTTTGTAAAATCCCAAAGGGATGTCTTCCAACCCCAGAAAACATTCAATAATTGAAAGAGCCATTACTACACCAAGCACTGTTTAAACCAACAAAATTGAAGACGTGGAACAAAAGACACTAACACCTACCACTTGCCGCCTTCGGGTCCAGCCACCCTAATCCCAAATTGGAGCTATAGAATAAATCCCAGATGGGCCCCCAATTTGTTATGGACCAGACCAGACACCCTCAAAACATTTCAAGAATGTAGCCCATTCTTTTATTTTATTTTTTTGTAAAGGTAGATGTAAGGTGGATATTTGAGGAATGATGCAGCTGGTCAAACTACTCAACTTCAAACAAAACATAATTTATTTGCAACACTGTGAATGGAACACGAACAAAAGAAAACAGTATTTAGAATAACTTGTTTGAAAATCCAACCGACAGGTGAAGCAACTTAACAAAGCTGTTCCAATCACTGCAACACCCCTTGGCAAAAAGGCAAATTCAAACACAGGTTCTTACAGGCTGGAATCTTTTCAGGAGAATGTTTAGGCAAAACCTCTGTTGAAGCATGGAACCTCTTTTCACTGTAGCTGCTTCTCCAGATTCCCAGCTAAAACCTAAACCAACCTTGAAGAACCTTGAACTGGGAGAACACGTCCCTCCCTTCATTGTACAAATGTTTCAAAAACAACCTAAAGGCCATCCTCTGATTGTTAACTTAGTCAGTATCTGTTGGCCGAAGTAGCCAGTAGCCAGTTCAGACATATAGGCACCTCTGTCTTTACGACCCATCTTGAAAATAACCAAGGACAACATGACCTTGAACCCTGAGGATGGTTCCCTGGACCCGAAACCTTAACCCGGATTTCTTTCCACAGATTGCTGCCAGACTTGCTGAGCTTTTCCAGCGATTTCTGTTTTTGTGATTTTCACCTTCCGCAGTTCCTTAGAATTTTATTTATGTAATCTCTCAATTCTGACTCACCAATTTTTCTTTAATGAATTTCAGTGGTCCTCTCACCTCATGTCTAAAAACGAATTCAAAAGGACTGACTTCAGTTCATTCATAACGTACATCCCTCATTGCAAAAAATACAAATGGAATTCTTTTATCCCAGTCTTATGGATAGTCTTGATTATAGGCCCTCAATACGGTCTTTAAAGTTTGATGTCTCTGTTCAAACTCTCCCTGTGATTCGCGATGGTACACAATACATTTGAATTGTTTTATTCCTGTGACATCCATAACTCATTGTTCAGGAATGTGTAGGCTTGGCACATTAGTCAGTGTAAATACAGAGTAATAAGGTGGGGAAGTGAGTCTGGGTGGGATACGTTTTGTTGGTCAGTGTGGACTGGTTGGGCTAAATAGCCTGCTTCCACACCGCAGGTATTCTAGGTCCTCTAACTTCCTTGAATAACTTTTTTATTGAAAAACAGGATTTTTTTTGTATATTACGACAAATTACATTCAAAACAATACAAAGAAAACCACTTAAGAAAATAAATAAATAATAAATAATTACTAACAACTAACTAATAAGATATGACCGTAATAATAATACAACTCAACACAACAAAGTAATATCCCTCAACCATCATGAGCATAAAGTTATACATATTCATGTGGTCGTAGTTCCCCCTCTCTAGATACCAGATTCAATTAACAGAGTCGTCGTGGCTATATAAAGGCCCTTATTAGTAGAGCAGACAAATCTGTACCCAAGTAGTCCAGAAAAGGCTGCTACATCATATAAAACTTCTCAGTTTTATGTTGCACCATTCTTGTAAGAAAGTCCAAAGAGATGTTTTCCAAGACTAGCTTACACTAGCCGACAGCCCCGGGGGGTTTTCAGACACCCACCCTTTTAGAATGTTCTTTCTTGCACAAAAAGCGAGGATACTGAAAAGGCTTTTTTTTGCTGTGTATCTAATGGAAGTGGATTAACAAGGCCAAGAAGAAGAGATATCAGATCCATCTCCGACTCTGTCTCCAAGACCCTCTCTATTTCACCTACCACAATGCTCAAGCATACCTGCAGCCTGTGGCAGGACCAGAAACAATGAGTGTGCGTGCCCATACTCAGTTTGTGTTTAGGACACATTGGTGATACTTCCACTTTAAACTTTGAAACATGGTCTGGAGCCAGGTGGGCCTTGTGGAGAATCTATAATTGCAAGGCATGGGTCCTGTTTCAAATTGAGATTCTCTTTGCATTTTCTCAGATATCCTCCCATACTTCAGAAGAGATCTCAATGCCCAGCTCCCTCTCCTACCTTACACAGCAAATTCGGACTCATCCAAGGGGCCCTCTTCCAATAGGTGATAGACATGGCTGACAGTAAATGTATTCTCAGCACTCAGCACCCTCTTCTACGTGTCAGGTCTATAAGAATCAGTTAGAAATCATAGAGTCATAGAGATGTACAGAATGTGAAAAGACCTTTCAGTCCAACTCGTCCATCTCGACCAGATATCCCAACCCAGTCTAGTCCCACCAGCCAGCACCTGGCCCATATCTCTCCAAAGCCTTCCTATTCATATATCCATCCAGATGCCTTTTGAATGTTGCAATTGTACATGAAATTTTTAATTTGAAAAAAATGGAAGAAGTCCTACTGGGTAACTCGTATTTCCAAGCCAACTGGTCAAAAGACATCATTATACCCCCCTTGAATAATTCATCCAGGCAAGACACATCCCCAGCTGCCCATAGTTTAAACCCCAAGTCCATCATCCCTGGCTGAAAGCACAGTATACCAACTACGAGTGTAAAAAATGACATTTTGGCAATATTGTCCTCACTCTGATGCATTTGCCCTCCATGCTTTAACAGGATCAATAGCTATTGGGCTGTGGCAATATTCCTTAACTGCCTTCATTTTGGCCAAGAGCAGCAAGCTAATGAGGGGGCATCTTGCCTGAGATGCTTCGATGTCTAACCGTAGTGAGTGAGCGTCCACACAGGCCAAGCCATTCACATAAGATAGCAACAAGCTTAATTGGTAGTTGTTAAGTATTAGGGAGGTCAACTCCTCCCAGTCTGTGAGATAGCTGCAGTTTAGTTAGTTTAATAAGGGTTGCAATACCAGATAATGGAACTGAACCAGCCATTCAGTCTCCTAAATGTTTGCTTCGGAAAAAGCAAAGGAAGCATTCACATAGGATACCGCATACAGAGGAGAATGTTCACTTTAATGAGGGCTATCCAACCTAGCCAAGAAACCATCTTCGAAGGTTTTGTTTGATTCTGTTCAGTAAATGGGCAAAATTGATTTAAAATAGCCGATCAAAGAAGGGAGGAATGCATATACCTAAGTAGAGACAACCCTCCTCTGACCATCTAAAGGGAAATTGAGATTCATCCTCAGGACCAGATGAGGCATTGTATCAGATGAGGCACCGAAACTGCTGGCTTTGACAAAAAGACAAGAAGGTCATCTGCATACAATGCATCTTACGGGACTTTGCCCCCACTTTTGGAACAGATATGTTGGGATCCCTACATTTTACTTCTGCCAGCGGATAAATAACCAATGTGAAAAGCGACGATGATACTGCCCCTAAGAATATTGAAACTGCTTGATTGCACACCATTGGTGAGTACCCCGGCAAGATGCTCACTATACAAAACCTTTACCCATTTGATAAAGACCTCACCCAAGCCAAACCACCTTAAAGTATAAAAAAGGGTATGGACACTCTATCCAGTCAAATGCATTCCCCACGTCGAGAGAGATCACTAAACCCTGCACCAATCGTTGATGACATACTTCGATCATATTAAGTAACCTTCTGACATTATTCGATGATCTGCGACCTTTTATAAGACCCGTCTGATCCTCCTTAATGATGGAGGGCAGCACAGTTTCTAATCTTTGTGCAAGAGTCTTAGATAGGATTTTGAAATCGACATTTAGGACTGAGGTGTGCCTATAGGAAGTATAGTCCTCCAGGCCTTCCCTTAAGGATAAGACAGATGTTTGCCTTCCTTAAAGATGACAGGAGGAGGCCATGACTATGTGAATCATTAAACATACTAAGCATCAGTCCTGACAGTATACTTATAAATTCCTTACACAACTTACCGGGAAGTCCATCAGGACCAGGCACCTTTTCAATCTGAAGCTGTCTCACAGCCTCTTGCACAGACAATGGGGCATGAAAGAGAGACTTTTGCTCAGGAGTCTTTCCCGGGAAGTCCAAATTCTTAAAAAAAAGATTCCACCCTAGCACGCCCATCCTCACTGTTTTCAGAAAGGAATAGTTCTGAGTAAAATTACTGAAATGCCATGTTAATCTCTTTCGAACCATGTGTTAATTTTCCAGTATCTTCTCTGATTGAGCTAATGGTTTGAGGAGCACTCCTTTTCCTGGCAAGTTACACTGAGTACTTGCCCGACTATCCCCATGCTCAAACAGCTTTTCTTTGCAAATGTAAGCTTCCTCTTAGCTGTCTGTGTGAGCATGCAGTTCAGTGTGGACCAATGCACTGGGATCCTCTTCAGTTTAGCCAATGAGGGCTGATCAAAGTATGCCTTTTCAGCTGCCTTCAGAAGTGTTTCGAGCACCGTTGCTGCTCACTCTTCTGCTATTTCTTACTGACAGAATAGGAAATAACTTACCCACTAGCATCGGCTTTAGCAGTTTCCCAGAGAGGTGGCAGATTACTGGCCGAGTCTGAATTAATGTCTAAAAATGCCCTGAATTCAGTGGAAAAGAATTGATTAAGCTTGGTATCCTTAAGGATGAAGGGATCCAGTCACCAATGCCTCAAACCTACCCTAGTATCCTTACTCTTGAACATTAGATACACTGGAGTGTGATCAGAAATAGTGATCTTGCCAAATGTACGATCAAACCTGGTGTGGCATTTGTGCGGATTCAAGAAAAACATAAAATCCCTGCCGGAAGGGTGAGGGCGACTCCAAATATCTACCAGTCCTAGTTCAACACGCAAATCCTATTGCTTAGGTCATGAAGATGATATCGGGGGGCCTTTGGGCAATCTGTCTACCGTAGGATCTATTAGACAAGTAACTACCCCCATCATAGTATACTGAGATGTGAGGTTAACCAATTTAGAATGTGCATCTATCAAAACTTAAGGGGTTTGCCAAGGGACAGTAAACATTTAAGATGACATTTTCTTGCTCATTTATCAAAGCTTTAAGGATTACGAATCTCCCATGTGTGTGTCTTCAATACACTCTGACAACTTAAATGGGAGATTCTTCCTCACAGGTATGGCCATCCCGTACTCCTAGTATTGAAAGATGAGAAATAAACCTGGTCATACCTGTTCTGTTGCAGTTTCAAATGCTCCGCATCATCTAGGTGCGTTCCTTGCAACATCCACTCTCTCCCTTTTAAGATTGGAGAGCACCTTCTTCCCCTTAACCGGCAAGGGACTCCCCTTAATGTTCCAGGTACACCTTTTGAACATATCCTTAGCCATAACTTTCTATAGCACTATTTAGACTCCAGAGAGGAAGGTCTCAAACTGCGAATCGTCGAGCTTCAGTACAAGAAAGTCCACAAAACACAAAAACTCCATTAACTAAAACAGCTACAACCAACAACCTACAAAACTTGAAAAAACGATGTACACTAAAAATGGAAAAGCACTGATGAGAGCAATTTATCCCCAATTCAATGGAGGCGCCTACACATCCTAAAACCCTACTAACCATTCTCACCGCCCTCTTAACTCCTACCAGCTAGTGTCATGCCACAAACACAGGCAATCCAGGATAAAGTCGCAAAAAAAGAAAAAAGGTGAGTAAAAAACAAGATTAGTAATATACATAAGTAAGTTAAAAGTAAAAACATCACTCATCTCTTGGTATAACTTAACTTAGAAATTAAAGGTTATTAAAGGAAATCAACTTTATCTATCCCAAGCATAATTTAACACAACTTATTACCAACTGAAGGAGATTCCACTACGTCCTCTCTAAAGAAGGACTCTGTTATCTGTGCCTATTCAGAGAGTTGAGCAGAAAGTGAGGACTGCAGATGCTGGATATCAGAGTTGAAAATGTGTTGCTGGAAAAGCGCAGGTCAGGCAGCATCCAAGGAACAGGAGAATCGACATTTCGGGCATAATCCTGAAGAAGGGCTTATGCCCGAAACGTCGATTCTCCTGTTCCTTGGATGCTGCCTGACCTGGTGCGCTTTTCCAGCAACACATTTTCAGCTATTCAGAGAGTCAGCATGTCCACAAAGTTCCTCACTTTCTCCGTGAGTCAAATAAATGTACAGATCCATTATAATTAATCCGAAGTTCTGCTGGATATCATAGAGAGTACAGAATCCTAAGCTCTTTCAATCTCTTCTGGATGCCATTATAGGACTTCTTTTCCAGATCACCGCCGCTGAAAAGTCCTGGAAAAACATTACCCTGTAGCCCTTGCACATCAACTCCCTTGGATCCCTTCTTGGGCTCTTGAAGCTTCCATGACTCTCTGTTTGTCTTTAATAATGGTAACGTACCAGGACAGGGCAAGGACACTGGTCTATTTCTGGCCTCCATGCTATGATCCGCTCGGTTCGCTTTTTAGCCTCCAAACTAAACAATTCTGGGAACCATTTTGCAAATAATTCCGCTGGCTGCTCACCTTTCATCCCCTCCGGTATTCCAACAGCACAAAGGTTGGTTCTTCTGCCCCTGTTCACAAGGTTATCCACCAGATCTAGCAAACCCACAGACCAGTGTTTCCGGGGCTTAGATCCGACTTTTAGATGAATCAGCCTCTGCTTCCACACCTGGGACCCGGCGTTTGAGCTCATCAGTCCTTTTCCACAGGCCTTCCGGCGGCTGTTCGTGCTTTTTCAGCTTTTCCCCAATTTGTTTTCTTCAAACTCCTTCCCTGGGACCTCACGAGATTTGGTGAGCTCCTCAACCAAGGCCTGGTGACAAAGCAAGCCCACCGCCTCAATGGATTGAGCCCTGGCACCGGCTGAAGGCAAACTCCTTCCTTTCTTCGGCATTCTCCCACAACATAAACAAAGATAGGTGGAACTTATTCCAGCTCTATCCTGCTAATGTTATGGTGCAGGGCTCAGCAACGTGATCCTTCTAGGTCACTGCCATCTTGAATCCCCCCCCCCCCCCGGAACAACTTTGAACTCAGATTGTATCTCTGTGGGTAGTCTGTATCTAGTTTAAAAGAAATGAGTTTTGGCTTTGATGCTGTGGAATGGAATGGCCTCTGAAAATTTAGTACATACTTCTATACTGGTCGCTAAATATTGATTCCCACTTTTTTTGTTTTAGGGAGGAGTGCTACATAATCAATTAAGACATTTGTAAAAGGTTCCTCACGTGGCTATTCGGGGTGTTGGTTTTATCAGTGCCTGAGGTTTTCCTACTACTCAATGTGTTTGACACTAAATACTTACCTCGTGGAATCAGCGGCCTCCATTTTGCAGGAACAGGAAGGCTCAACAGGAGTGAATGCAGGCACTGGGATTGATGGGCACGTTTATGGGTATATTTACAAGTCAAGATTGGGAGTGGCTCAGAGGGGAACTTGTAGGGAGTGGTGTTCCCATGTATCTGCTGCCCTTGTCCTTCTAGATAGAAATTGTCCTGTCTTTCGAAGGTGCTGTCTGAGGATCATTGGTGAATTTCTGCGGTGTGTCTCGTAGAACGTACACACTGCTGCTACTAAGCGTCGGTGATGGAAAGAGTGGATGATTGTGAATGGAATGCTAATCAAGTGGGTGACGTGACAATAATAACTCAAATCAAATCAAATCATGCCTGCAAACCATGCCTGATAATCTACCATCTATTTGATAATCAACAATCTGACTACCTCTGCCTTAAAACTATTTCAGGATTCTGCTTTCACTGGCTTTTCAGAAAGGGAATTCCAAAGAGTCCATTACCTTCTGAAAGAAAAAGAATCTCTGCATCCAGGATTCACCTACTGAGATCTTTCCACTCTTTGTGACTGAATAGCTGTTAGCCCAAACACTGATTGGCATGTAAACGCAAAGTTGTATATTATCACAATCATGAATAAATCTCTGCTGATCATTTCAATACCATATCACCCGTGCCTCGTTGTCATGTCACGAAAGTGTAACCATAACAATTGCCACATTAAATACAAATATGCTGTGGGAGGCAAAGCCCATATAAAGGTAGAAGGTCATAGTTGGCAGCAATGGTCAGAACAAGGTTTCCATATCCAGGTTAAATTTGGTGCCATGTGATTTCCAAGTTTTCTTTCCTCAACAAAGCTCATGCATCCCATCAGGAGTGAGCACATCTTTTGGATTATTGTGATAAATAATGTGTGGAATTGAAATGGGTTAATTGGAACTGTCAGCTCAAAGGCTGTAATGAAAGTCAAGTCTCCATGGCCCCTAATTGAGCCTCAGGAGATTTCCTCCTTATTTTAAGAGAAGTCTTTATTTCGGTTCTGCAAACTGTCAGCAGGAGCATCACATCCATCACAGCAGGAATCCGTGACCCAGAGACAGCGAGAGAGAGAGAGACAGACAGACAGACTGACTGACAGACAATAGATTGGAATCCGAAAACAGTGGATTAGAATGTTACAATGGAGCTGAATCTGAATCTGGGAACAGGAGACTGGAATCTTACAACACTGGGCAAGAGTTTCTCCTCAGAGATTGACTATCTTTCTACATATTTCAAATGGCTACCATTGGCACCTCGAATCTTTTACACACTTCGGATTAGTCAGTACATATACTATCCAATCCTTGCTATTGTTGGAGTCCCAGGTAAGTCTCTCCAGACAGCTCTCAACGCGATAAACCATTCCTGACTGTTCTTCTGAATTGCCATTTATCATTGAGTGCCCCAACTAGTTATCAAAATGCAAGCCAAAAATCGACGATAATATATGAATTTGTCATTTTAAAGTTTGTTCACTATCAAATTAAACCTTCAGTCGCAACATTACATCAACCTCATTTGTGTAGTTCCAATGTTTTCCAAGTGTCAATACACAACTGCCAGATGAATAGTCCAGATAAAATGATAGGTAAACACTTTGGAAATTACTGATAAACACATTGGAAGATCAATATTTACACAGGCCATAATACCTCATATTGATTATATAAAATAGAAGAAACATTAAAATTTTGAATTCCTTTATTGGGAAACAATCAAATTTATACTTGATTAGCAATGATTTGAAATGCAGTCTCCTCTCCTGGGGTTTGTCGCTCTTACTGCTGAATCCTAGTTCCAGGAGTTCACTCCTCTACTCATGTGAAGCATTGCAGTAAAGTTTGATCACACAAACATTTATTTGTCACTGCATCATTCTCCAACTGAACTCCTAGTGTTTGGGAAAAATATATATTGTATTCTCCAATGGCAACAAATGTTCAGTATCAAATAGACCAACGCTTACAGACACATCTCAGGAGTTGAGTTGAGTTATGCATGGCTGTGAATCATCAATTAATACACACGTGAGTTAATTCACTAGCGAGGTTGATTTTCCAATATTCACTCAGATGAAAGGTAATAAGCATCAGGATTTTAACATGTTTTGCATGTAAATTATCCCAGAGATATTGAGGTCACGATTTGATCCAACAGAGGATTAGTTCTCTTGTTTTAACACTCAAACAATGTTCATATTCACATGTGACTGTCAGTTCAGCAGTGAACTTTATTTGATTTCTTATAACCTGTTATTCCTCAGGTGTCTTTTCATCCCAAATACTATACTAGTCAAATTTAAACAGAGCTGGTAAGGATTTGAAAAGTCTGAGGTCTAACCTCCATTTTTATTCTCCTTCCTAACAGTTAATTTAGTGACAATTGCAATACTTGCTCAAGGAAAGTGTGGTCTCTCTAAATGTATCACCTGCTATCTCGTGGCCATGGCAGCAGCAGATCTGCTGGTCATTATCTTTGATCTGATACTGAGGCAGATTCCAATTGTTTATCGGGAACAGTTCTTTTTCCTATTTTCCGTTAAAGTGTGCAATATCCATGCCATCTTACTTCATACAGTCACAGACTGTTCTGTGTGGTTGACAGTCACTTTCACCTTTGATCGATTTGTAGCCATTTGTTGCCATCAGTTGAAATGTAAATACTGCACTGAGAAAATGGCGGCTGTGGTTGTGGGAACAGTAACAGTGCTGAGCTGTTTAAAGAACATTTTTTGGTATTTTATGCTCACAAATGAGTATTGGCTTCAGAACTTTCCCTGGTTTTGCTATATGACATCCGATGTTATGAAATCAACCGTCTGGACAATAATCGAGTTCCTTCATCATATTATAACACCAGCCATCCCATTTGTTCTGATTGTGCTGCTCAATGCTTTGACTGTCAGACACATTTTAGTGAGCAGCAGAGCCCGTAAGAGACTCCGAAGTCACAGCAGTGGGGAGACTCCTAGAGATGCAGAGATGGACAGTCGAAGGAAATCCATGGTCTTATTATTTGTTATCTCAGCGAATTTCATCCTCCTCTGGTCAATATTGATGGTCTACACAATATGGTGGCGAATGCTGTATTTAGGGTATGATTCAGTAATGCTGCCTACCTTTCTGCAAGAAATTGGCTTCATGCTCCAGCTCCTGAGTTGCTGCACAAATACTTGCATTTATGCTGTGACACAGACGAAGTTCAGAGAGCAGTTGAAGAATGTGGTGAAATTTCCCCATGCTCTACTTTTAAAATTCATTAAATAGAAACTCTTCAGCTTTTCTTCAAGTGTTACTCTGCTATAATATTCTATACAAATTGTATTACTCCATGGGGTCTGTGATATCAACTAATAATATCACGTTGACCAATGTACACAATGTGTCATCATCCACTAATGGGTGCAAACTGGGAACTGTAAATTATGCACATTGACATTAAGAATGTGAAGGCTTTGAGACATTCAACAGACTAATAATAATCATAAAGTGAGAATATACTCAACAGATACATAAGTGGAGGAATTCTGCAGTGAGTAACTAACCCTTTGATACCTCAAAGCCTGCCCATTAACTACAAGGCACAAGTTAGGAATGTGGTGGCATATTCCCCAGTTCCCTGAATGAATGCAGATGAATGTGGAAAATTGTCTATGTATGTCCTTGTACATTAAAAATCAGGACAAATCGAACCTGGCCAATTACCACCCCATTAGTCTGCTCTCAATCATCAGTAAAGTGATGGAAGGTGTCTTTAATAGTGCTACCAAACAGCACCTGCTCAGCAATAACCTGCTTAGTGACTCCCAGCTTAAGTTCAGCCAGGTCCACTAGGTTCCTGACCTCATTACAGCCTTGATTCAAACATGGACAAAAAAGCTGAGGGGAGGTGATAGTGACAGGCCTTGACATCAAGGTTGCACTCAACCAAGTGTGGCATCAAGGAGCCCGAGCCCAACTGGAATCAGTGAGTATCAGGAGGTAAACCTTCTGGTGGTTAGTCATGGTTGTGGTTGTTGGAGGTCAGTCATCTTAGTTCCAGGTCATCTCTGCAGGAATTCCTCTCAGTAGAGTCCTAGGCCCATTTCCAGCTGTTTTATAAATGACCTTCCCTCTATTATAAGGTCACAGGTGGGGATGTTCGCCAAGGATTGCACGATGTTCAGTACCAATCGCAACTCCTCAGATACTGAAACAGTCTGTCTTCAAATGCAAGAAATTGTAGACAATATCCAGGCTTGGGCTGACAAGTGGCAAGTAACATTTGCGCCATACAAGCGCCAGACCATGGCCATCACCAATAAGACAATCTAACCACCGCCCCTTGACATTCAGTGGTGTTATCATCACTGATTCCACTACTATCAACATCCTAGGGGTTACCATTGACCAGAAACTCAACCGGACTCACCACAGAAACACAGTGGCTCTAAGAGTAGGTCAAAGCAAGGAATACTGCAGCAAGTAACTCACCTCCTGATTCCCAGAAGCCTGTCCATCAGCCCAAGCACAACTCAGAAATGTAATGGATTACTCTATTACTCCCCACTGGCCTGGATGGGTGCAGCTCCAACAACATTCAAGAAGTGTGACACCATCTAGGACAAACCAGCTGCTTGATTGCACTACATCCACAAGCATCCCTCCCTCCATCACCGATGCTCAGTAGCAGTAGTGTGTACTACCTACAAGATGCACTGCTGGAATTCACCAAAGATCCTCAGACTGTATCTTCCAAACCAATGGCCACCTCTATCGAGAAGGACAAGGGCAGCAAATACATGAGAACGCCACGACCTTCAAACTCCCCTCCAAGCCACTCCCCACCCACACTTGGAAATGTATTGCTATTCCTTCACTGTCACTAGATCAAAACCCTGGAATTCCCTCCCTAATGGCAGTGTGGGTCAACCCACAGCAGGTGGTCTGCAGGGTTTCAAGAAGACAGCTCACCCCCAACCTTCTCAAGGGCCAGTGGGGGCAGGCAATCAATATTGGCCAGTCAGAAATGCCCACATCCAACAAATAAATTTTCTGGAAAAAAAACTCCTGCTCCTACAGTCCTTGAATAGGATATTCAAACAGACCATAAAAGGTACCAATTACAGAGACTTCAAACATTTCACATCTCTTAATCTTTTCGAAATTAAGACAGCTTCACTGAGTGAAGGGAGGAAGGAGAGAGATCACAGTAGAAATAACTTACAACCACAACAAAAGTTGGAGGTTCTTTTCAGCTGACAATATCAATGCCAAGGCACTGCGAGGGGTTCAGAAATGACTTCCCAGCACAATTCCAGAAATGCTTGGCTTTACAATATCAGGAGGGGGCTTGACAGCCTCATCGCTTGATAAAACAGAAGGCCAGAGAACACCAACACAAGATAGTCAGGAAGCAGTTTAATTGGGGAATTTACAAGAAACGTCTTCAACCAGAGAGTGGTGGGAATCTGGAACACACTACCATAGGGCGTGGCTGAAGTGACTCACATAGAGAAATTTAAAAAAGCAGGCAAGCGATTGAGAGAGAAGAGGGCAGGGAACCACATGGTACATTTAGATGAGAGATGGGAGGAGACTGGCTGGACCATGATCACTAAGATAGACTGATTGGGCCGAGGAGCTAGTTTCTCTTTGCGCATTCTCTGTAATCCAACGTGATTCCTAAAAACAAGATGGGAAATGAAGGTAATCAGTTGGCATCTCTTATTCTTTGCTGGTCAGCTTGTTCAAGGTATAAGCAATTGAGAATTAAACTCAAGCAGAAAATAGCTTATTTTAATTTTTATAGAAAAGTGTTGAAAAATACTTCAACACTTATTTTACACAGCCATCAGAATGAGGGCAAGGCAGACAAGCGAGAAAAATCGCTTCGGTTAAAATGTTGCAACTCATGAATTGAACTTTTTGATATGATTCTGATCTCTCAAGTCCTCATTGACTTGGATAACTGCCACACACAAATTTTCTTCTGATTCAGTCCCCATTCTGACGTGGACATATATCGCCGTTGGATCAGTATCACTGGGTCAAAATCCTGGAACTCCCTCCCAAAGGGCATTTTGGTTGTATCTCCACTACACAGACTGCAGCGGTTCAAGAAGGCAGTCGATAACCAACTTCTCAGGGGTAATTAGGGATGAGTAATGAAAGGTGGCCGAAAAATATAAGCACTACCGCTGTTAGGAAAACAAATTACAAAAAACAAATAAAGGGTGGCCATATGTAAAAAATAAATTAAACCTGATTCTCCTCCACTACCAGGATTTTCATAGCATCTTGTTCTTTGCATAGGAAAATCCAGCTCATGGGATGAAACACTTTTATTGGAGGGAGTTTACTGGCTTTGTCGCATATGTCATGTCTCATGAAATGGAGGGTTATAAATATTAAATATAAACATAAAAAATCACTGATTATACAAGGGAAACATTTTGACCTGGAAAATTGTTGATCAGAAAGAAAAGCAAACGAGAATAAAAAAATTAAGGACAAACTTAATACCCACATCAGGTAGAGAGGATGTTAAGAGCAGCCTGGACAATGAAGAGAGTGGGGAAGAGGATTTGACAGAGACGAGCACAGAAGGATACAGTGAGTAATCCACTAGGGATTGGAGAGGATTGTCAATCGAGAAAACCAGCCTGTCTAACAACGGACCTCGGCCACAGAAATCCTGACAATCCACCTTCTCCTGAGTATCCAAATCATTGCCTCTTCCATTCACTCTTCCCCTCTCTCCCACCGATCTTTGAAGGTTGCCATCTGGACATATCTATCTGCAGTAATCATGGCATGCAGTTCCAATTCCTCCAAATTCTCCATACATTCTGCTGCAATCTCCAGCTCTCATTTTCTTTATTCCCTCATGCCACAGCTACCAGAACTGGATACAAGCCTTTTTTTTTACTGCCCATCCCTAACTAGTTAAGAGTCAACTACATTGCTGTGGGTCTAGAGTTACATGCAGGCCTGACCAGGTAAGGATGGCAGTTACCTTCACGATAGGACATTATTGTATCAGCTGGGCTTTCCCAACAATTGACAATGGTTTCATAGTCACCATTAGACTCCTAATTCCAGACATTTATTGAATTCAAAATCCACCATCTGACATGGCAGGATTTGAACCCAGGTCCCCAGAACATTAGTTGGGTGTCTAGATTAACAGCCCAGTGATGATGCCACTAGGCCATTACCTTCCCTTCCATTGTGACCCCTTCTGATCTATATCTGATGTTTTGTAGTTCTTGCTACTTCAATGGTGCTCCCTGACTGGCAGACACCGTAGACATTTCTCACCATGGTCAATTGCAATACTATTCATGATGTTGACCTGCACTTTAAATCGACTGAAGTTAGTGATTTTTGGCTTGCAGAAATACAAAACAAAAATAGCTACGCCACTAAGGATCAGCTGTCACTTAACAGTCTCCATGAGAACATTGTTGTGGTTCTGTTCGCCGAGCTGGGAATTTGTGTTGCAGACGTTTCGTCCCCTGTCTAGGTGACATCCTCAGTGCTTGGGAGCCTCCTGTGAAGCGCTTCTGTGATGTTTCCTCCGGCATTTAGTTTTGCTGTTATTCTGTGCTACTGTGATGTTTCTTTGTTGGACCAAGGTACCTTTGTTGACCAAGGATATTCTATTACCAGCTAATCAAAGGAATGGTACAACTTCCTGTTTAAACAGATAATTCATATAAACAACTTTGAAAAACCAATAATCAACAATCAAGTACTGTGGATGCTAGAAATCAGAAATTAACAAAAAAATCAAAAACTCTGGAAATAATCAGCATGACAAGGCTGTATGCATGAAGACAGAAATAAGAGTTAATTTTTCAAATCCAAAACTTCGCATTAAAATTAGGAAAGGTCAGTGCTTTTTAGCATCTCTCAATGAGGCATTTTACAGCTTTCCAGAATCAGTGAATTCAACAATTGCAGATCTCTGTTCTCCCTGTTTTATTTCCTCGTCTTGGCATGTTTTGTTTTTTTCATGAACTTTTGTGTTCTGGTATCAGCACACCTGCTCTAGACACACCTGTTACTTTCTTTGATTCTTCTGTGCGTTTCATCTGCATTCCCTTTGGTCCTATAAGAGTAAGACTAAAGGTTATGCAGAGAATAGGGTTCAGAAACTTATCAGACATGATTCAATGATGGAACGGACTCAATGGACCGAAAAGCCTAAATTCTGCTTTTATGTTTTATGATCTAACACCAACTCTTCTGCCATTTGATCTCTCCTGTCTTCACCCTATCATAGAGCTTCCTTTTGTCCTGATCCCACACATCCCTTGCTCAAAATCTATTATTATCCTAACTTCTTTTGAAAGATCATTAACCTAATGTATTGACTGTTTATCTCTCCATAGATGTTGCCAGACCTGCTAAGTGTTCCCATCATTTTCTGTCACAGGTAAGTGTAGTTTGGTAAAATCTGAATGATTGGGGAATGTGGAACAATGTAATCCATAATGTCAGCATCAACTGCCATGGAAACAGATTATTTAAACTTATCAAATGTCGGTGTCTAAAGTGTCTGTAAAGTTTACAGAGTTCCAAGTATTAGTCCACTTTTGTAATGATCCAATGTTAAGAGCATAGGTTGAATAACAGCAGAACTAAATATGTAATATAAACAGAAATTGCTGGAAAAATTTCAGCAGGTCTGCAACATCTGTGGAGAGAATTCAGATTTAACATTTCATGTCCAGTGATCCTTGCTCAGAACTCTAGTTCTGCTGGGCTTTTCCAGCAATTCTTCTTTTTAATTCTGATATCCAACATGCACAGTTATTTCCATTTTTAAAAAAAAGATGTAACTTGCTGCCAGGGACTTGACTGTCTTGTGAGGAATTGTGTCTTGTTTTTACAAAAGCTATTGGGTTTCCTTTTATCAACCAATGCAATAGATTCTGATACTGATAGAATTTGTGGCCTAATCAGAGAAAACTAGGCAAAAGCAAGGACTGCAGATGCTGGAGATCAAAGTCTAGATTAGAGTGGTGCTGAAAAAGCAGCATCAGAGGAGCAGGAAAATCAACGTTTCGGGCAAAAGCTGATGAAGCCCTTCCTGATGAATGGCTTTTGCCCAAAACATCGATCTTCCTGATCCTCGGATGTTACCTGACCGGCTGTGCTTTTCCAGCACCACTCTAATCAGAGAAAACCTCTGGTGACTACTGAGACAGTGCAAGCTCCTCTCTCCATATATAAAACCAAACTATCATTTTTAAAAATTCTGTGCCATGTCCACAGGAATTCATAAAGGGCTCAATCAACACAAGGACAGATTATCTGGCCATAAAAACCCACAGTACAGAAAAAGTCCTTTAATCCATCACATCATGTTAGTCAAAAACAACCATCTAATTATTCTAACTTCATTTTCCAGCATTTTCCATAGTCATGTAAACTTTAGCAACATAAGTGTACATCTAAACAGTTCTGAAATGTTATAAAAGTTTTTGCCTCTACCACCCTTCCAGATTCACACCAGACTCTAGGTGAAAATATTTCTCCGCGTCTCTGTTAAATTTTCTCCCCCTGACCTTACATCTGGTCATCGATCCCTCCATTCCCGGTCACTGTCACATGGCATTCCATGGGGTCGGGTGAGGAGAATCACCTGCTACATTTGGGTGACCAGGCACCTGAGTTTTGCCAAGTTAAAAATCGCAGAACACCAGGTTATAGTCCAACAGGTTTAATTGGAAGCACTAGCTTTCGGAGCGACGCTCCTTCATCGGGTGATAGTTTTGCCAGGGGAGGTGGAAATGGAAATTCACAGAAGGGAAACGTCCGACGGTTTTCAGCTTGCCACGTTTCCTCAAAGCAACTCGCGCCTAACCTAATCATGTCGGTTCTTGTGTACTTTTTTTTAAAAAACAGAAATTAATTCTATCTCATTCGGATGATAGAACAGCGAATGTACCTTCAAGGGTAAAACTATTGCCCAGCATGCCGCGCGGTAAGGAAAGTGCTCTATTCACAAAGCGGGAGGAGTGGGGCGCAGGCGCGGTTCTGGCAACCTGGAGCATGCGCACTCACATCGACCCGGGTCGTGAGGTTGCCGGAGACGGTTCGAAAGGCAGGCCGCACGTCGCCGAGTAACAGAGTAGGTTTGGTGGTGCCTAATGCTCTGTAAGTCTCGGTTAAGGATTTTCTAAGGATCCTTGGTCGAAGCGGCGTGGTTTTCCCGTGTCCGCCCAGCCTGTGGTTAACAGACTGGCGTCCTGGGTTACCGGATCGCTGGAGCGGGCCCTCCGGGCCGTCGAGGGGGCGGCGCATGCGCGGAGCCGCGACGCTGACGTCATCGGGTGGGCGGACCCATCCTGGGACCCTGCATTTCACAGAAAGCATGCAGTGCACAAGAGGCCCTTCGGCCCATCAAGTTTGTACCAGGCCCACAACCCTGAATGTTATGACACTTCAAGGTGCTCATCCAAGTGTTTTTTCAAAAGGTTGTGAAGTTAAGCATCTCATCTCCCCTCCCAGGCTGTGCAATGCAGGTGAAAGTGAGGACTGCAGATGCTGGAGACCAGAGTTGAAAAGTGTGGTGCTGGAAAAACACAGCAGGCCAGGCAGCATCCGAGGAGCAGGAGAATCGACGTTTCGGGCATAACCCCTTCTTATGCCCGAAACGTCGATTCTCCTGCTCCTCGGATGCTGCCTGGCCTGCTGTGTTTTTCCAGCACCACACTTTTCAACTGTGCATTCCAGGTCCTGACTACTGGCTGGGTGAAACAACCTTTCCATGAATCCCCTCTGAACTTCTTGCTTTGCCTTTACAATTATGCCCCCTTCTTCTTGACTGCAGGGGAACAGCTGCTTCCTGGTGAACGTGAGGACTGCTGATGCTGGAGATGAGAGTCGAGAGTGTGGTGCTGGAAAAACACAGCAGGCCAGGCAGCATCCGAGGAGCAGGAAAATCGGCATTTCGGGCATTCCTGATGAATGGCTTTTGCCCGAAACATTGATTTTCCTGCTTCTCAGATGCTGCCTGAACTGCTGTGTTTTTCCAGCACCACACTCTTGATTTATATTCATTTTGTGCATGCGAATCATTGATTTGTGCATCTCTGTCAGGCCTTCTCAGGAAAACAAACCAAGCTCACACAGCCTCACCTCATAGCTAAAGCTTTGTGGGACCCTCAGGTTAAACTAGGTTGATTCTCCATAATAAGAGAGCAGCCCTATGCTCTGGTGTGACAATGGTGATTTTACCTTTTAGCCTAAGTTACTGATATTAAGCAGGAAGGATGCTCATACAAAGTCTTTTGCAAAAGAGAAACTTAGTCTCCATGAACAGAATGGGTCTGTGATATACTATTTAATGGCCAGTTACACTACATCTGAGTCACATGATTAGAGTGGTGCTGGAAAAGCACAGCAGGTCAGGCAGCATCTGAGGAGCAGGAAAATCGACGTTTCCGGCTAAAGCCCTTTTCTTACACCCCTCTAATCTTGACTGTGATTTCCAGTGTCTGCATTCCTCACTTTCACCTAGTCTGTGTATGTTGTCAAGCTCGGCTTTCGATTGAGTACATATTACTGCGTAGCTGCATGGATTTAATAGTAAAACAATTTAAGCAGGTGAGTCCCTCGCAGGCACGGTAATTTCTATCCGGATGGATGGAGATTGTCTCATGATGTAAGTTAAACCGTTCAACTGCCTTACACAATAAAGAAAACTCACAGGGTTTAAAATATTAGGGGATCAAGAAGGAACCAGTGTACTATTAAAATCAGTCCTGCCTTGAATTTCTACCCTTTGTGCTTACAATGCTGACTTTTATACACTTGCTTTCCAGGGCATTCAGATGGGATTGAGAATTGAGGAGCACGTGCCAAATATGGAATGAAATCTGAAAGTCTTGCAATTCATCAGGGCCTGAGTATCTTGGCCTTTTGGTGCATAAGAAGTCTTTTTCTGGTTTTAAACGTCCATATGGCTGGAAGGGCATCAAGACACAAGCACTTGAATGAGACTGCTCCCTTGTAATGACTGGAAATAACTTAAACCTGTGATGCAGCCTGAAAAAAATACTTTGCATTTGTCACAGCTTAGGGAACCTGTGTGCATATTCTGTGTGTGGACCCAGGGTTTCAATTGATTGTACTAAGTGGAGGAACACAAGGACACTGGCATCATGGAAACACCAGAGAAATTTGGGGACTGTGAGAAGAGAGTACTTACCTCTTATGAGCTGGATATTTATCAAACTGATCACAATGGGGAGAAACCGTTAACCTGTTCAGTGTGTGACAAAGAGTTTGCTCAGTCATCCAACCTGATGTTACACCAGCGAGTTCACACTGGAGAGAGGCCATTTACCTGTTCCGTGTGCAGGAAGGGATTTTCACAGTCATCCAGCCTGCAGACACACCAGCGCGTTCACACTGGGGAGAAGCCGTTCACCTGCTCAGTGTGTGGGAAGAGATTCACTAATTCATCCAACTTACTCTTACACCAGCGAGTTCACACTGGAGAGAGACCGTTCACCTGCTCCGTGTGCGGGAAGGGATTCACTCAGTCGTCCAGTCTGCTGACACACCGGCGCCTTCATACTGGGGAGAGGCCATTCACTTGCTCGGTGTGTGGGAAGGGATTCACTAATTCATCCAACCTTATGACTCACCAACGAGTTCACACTGGGGAGAGGCCGTTCACCTGCCCCGTGTGTGGGAAGGGATTCACTCAGTCGTCCAGCCTGATGACTCACCGGCGTGTTCACACGGGGGAAAGGCCGTTCACCTGCTCCGTGTGTGGGAAGCGATTCAGAAATTCATCCAATCTGCTGACTCACCAGCGCGTTCATACTGGGGAAAGGCCATTCACTTGCCCCATGTGTGGGAAAGGGTTCACTCAGTCATCTAGTCTACTGACACATCAAAGGGTACACAATGGGCAGAGGTTGTTCAGATGCATTGTGTGAAGGGGTTCACTCGATCCTTCTGCTGAAATATCAGCTGGTTTGCAAGTGACTGCAAGAGTTGGAAATGTTTGTTGCTGGTACTGTTAAAGACATATGGAATAATTTGCATTTACTCTGAAAGTTTGGATTTCTGCTGGCGTTAAGAATTCCTATGCCATGTAACTTATGCGATTCATAATGCTTTGGTTTTCTGGCTTTTAGAATTTACTGAATTATGGAATAACTTTGGAACACACAACCGCAAGTGAATGGACCAGTAAGCACTAGAATAAATCTTTACCTGAAACACAAAACAGGTAATACTTTATGAAGTGAATAATTATCCAGAAAATATTTCCACTCCCTAGATATTGTATGAAATTATGCTAGAAATTGCTGCTCCAAATATATCCACCTGACTGGTGTTTCTGAACATTAACCAGGAAGGTTATGACATAATTGGGCTGGAATACAGTACAAATTTTACATTTCTGTGAAATTTCACAACACGTCTAATGTCCAGCTTTGAAAGAGGGAAGTAGGTGAATAGTGGAAGGAGAGAAGTATCCTGGGAGATTGGAAAACAGTGTATGTAAGTAATTAACTGGATTTTCTAAAAGAAACGGTACCGAATGACTAATTTTAATTTGATTAATAGGCATGGAATAAAATGGTAGTCTCTGTAATGGTGGCCCCAAAACTATAGTTGATTGTAAAAACCTTCCTGATACACTAATGCTCATTAGGGAAGGAAATCTCTCAATATTACCCAGTTTGGCCTACACCTAAGTTGGCCACATTACGGATATGGATTGAACTGTCCTCTGAAATGGCTCAGTGAGTTACTCCGTTCCAAGGCAATCAGGTATGGACAACAAATGCTGGCTTGCCAGTGATCCGATGAAAGGATAAAAGGAAGTGACATTTGTAAGAAATTGCTGTAAAGTAAGTAAGAGTCATTTTATTTTCCTGAGGGCTGTCAAATCAAAAGGAAGACTATCTTGTTTAATTTACTTGATAACTGCAAGCAGTCCCCAGATTTCAAATGGGTTCAGTTCTGGTGTTTGCTGATAGGTTTATTTGTACTCGAGTCAGACCACAATGGGGATGGTCATCTTCATTTCAGACAAATGAGCCAACACCACTTGTCTCATTTGTAATGGTTTGTTTTCTGATTTGGTGCATCCCACCAAGCTCCATGACCACAGACAGCATGAACGTTGCAAACTTTATTTTAGCGCTTTTCCAAGAATTGGCACAATGTCACAAAACAGACTTGACAGGTAATTGCAGCAACATCTCTGATAACATATGCCAGCATTGTCAGATTCCAAATTATCTGCAAGAGAGACAGAACATGCGATTGAAAGAACTGCATAGATATTGATAGATTTACTGAATCTTAAAAGAGTGTTTTCTCTCTCTTTCCCTATCTCAAGCTGTCTATCTATCTCACTGTCTCTCACTCTGTCCATCTCTTGCACTATCTATCTCGCTGCCCCCTCTCTATCTCACTCTCTCTCCATCTCACATACTCTATCTCACACTGTCTATCCATCTCTCACTCTCTCCATCTCTAACTCTATCTCTCTTTCTGCATCTCTTGTTTTCTCTCTCTCAACTCTGTCTCTCACTCTCCATCTCATTCTGTCTGTATCTCATTCTCTTTTTATCTGTGTCACACTTTCCATCTCTTACTCTCTCACGTTCTCTCTCTTCATCTTTCACTTACTCGCTTTCTCTCTCAATCTCTCACTCATAGAGTCGTAGTGTCATACAGCATGAAAACAGACCCTTTGGTCCAACCAGTCTATGCCGACCATAATCCAAACTAAACTAGTCCCACCTGCCTGCATTTGACCCATATCCCTCCAAACATTTCTTCATCATGTACTTAACCAAATGCCTTTTAAACTTTGTAACTGTACCTTCATCCACCATTTCCTCTGGTAATTCATTCCACGCATGACCATTCGAAGAGAAAACAAATTGCCCCATGTCTTTTTAAATTCTTTCTCCTCTCACTCGAAAAATATGCTCGCTAGTCTTGAAATCTCCCATCCTAGGGAAAAGACACCTGCCTTATCTCTATTCCCCATGATTTTATAAACCTCTATAAGGCTACCCCTCAACATCCAATGCTTCAGTTAAAAAGGTCCCAGCCTTTTGTTATAACTTAAACCCTCTATTCCATGTAACATCCTGGTAAATCTCTTCTGAAGCCTCGCTAGCTTAATAATACGCATCCTGTAACACGGAGACCAGAACCGGACACAGTTCTCCAGAAGAGGCCTCACCAATGTCCTGTACAACCTCAACATAACGTCCCAACTCTTATACTCAAAAGGTATAGTGTGTGTGTGTATATAACGTATTATGTAATATATATCAAAGTTTCTTGCAGAAAGGAATTCATTATCATGTTCACCTCAATTTGGACACTCGTTGTAGTGAAATGTGACTCTGTCTTCCTTTTCCAATTTATCCAATAACTCCTACCACCCACTCCCTCTCCGCATTCTGACCACACATGCCCCTGGCCCCATCCTTTCCCATAGTCTCCCAATCCAGCCCACCCTCCACATCTCCCAGCCCGCCATCCCCCACCACCGTAGAGCAACATGTACCCTGATCGAAGTTGAGCTTCTTAGTTGGCGATCCAACTGCCAAGTCTTTCAGTGTCCACCAGGTCACTGTTGACATCCAAGTCATTGAGGTCACTGAACATCACATTGGACATCTTTTGCTCTCTTACTCTCTCCATCTCTCTTTCTCCATTTCTTCTTCTTTCTCTTGTGTTCTCTCTCTCTGCATCTCCCTCTCTCTTTCTCTTTCCATTTTGACAACAGGGCAGCCCAGGCTCTGTTATCTCAGCCTAAGATATTTTTCTGACACAGGCTCTGAAGCACAACCTTCCTCAACTCAATAAGGGGGTGGAGTGGGAGAGGGTGGTGTCTTGTAAACTAATAGTTGGGTGAATGTTAGCAAGCAAGGAATCATGGATTGACTTTGTGGACTTTTAGAGAATGCAATTACCTTGGACATCTGTCTCTGTTAATTGAAAACCAAAGAAGAGGTTGCCTGTGGGCAGCGCAGTGGTTAGCACTGATGCATCATAGTGCCAGGGACCCAGGTTCGATTCCAGCCTCGAACCACTGTCTGTGTGAAGTTGGCACATTCTCCCTGTGTCTGCATGGGTTTCTTATGGGTGCTTTGGTTTCCTCCCACAGCCCAAAGATGTGCAGGTTAAATGAGTTGGCCACGCTAAATTGCCCGTAGTGTTCAGGGATGTGTAGGTTAAGTGCGTTAGACAGGAATAAATACAGGATAATAGGGTAGGGGAAATGGGTCTGGGTGGGTTACTCTTCGGAGTGTTGGTGTGAACTTGTTGGGCCGAAGGGCCTGTTTCCATACATTCTATACATTCTCCAACCCGTCGTACCGAAATAAGATATACAACTGATCTCTCGAGTGGCAATAAGCCACTCCAGGCAGCACATAGTTTTTTTTCAATTGGGTGCTGCTGGCTCTGACTTAACACCATATTTGTTTTCAGCGAATTTTGGCCAGAAGGATCCATGCTGTCTTCAGCCTAACAATTTGGCAAGTTCCAAATTACTAAAGTAAACAGAAGGCTTTAGTGCTATCCATCCATCTCAGTTCTGAAGGAAAGTCATACCGGGCTCGAAACGCTGACTCCATTTCTCTCTCCATGGATGCCAGATCTGCTGACTTTCTCCAGCATTCTCTGTGTTTGTTTCAGAATTCCAGAATCTGCCAGGTTTACCCTTTATTTGCTTGTCCATCTGACCAACCCAAGAGCTAGTAAAAATTCTGAGGTGGCTGTGGCCACTGAGATCCATTCTCCTGTTTATCTGTTTTATTTTATCTCTCTTCTGTTTATCTACTCTGGGATCAGTCATCTATTCTCACCTGTCCTGATCATATGTCTATTAGCTTTATAACAAACGAAACTGTTGCTTCTTAATAAATTGCCTTAAATCAAGTATGTCTTTGACCTTTTTTTAATTATTATGTGTTTACCAAATCAAACTTGCAGTGGTATCAGAGTGGGGGTTATGTAGTTAGAGAAACAGCTGTATTAGTTAGAAACGTGGAGAATTTCCTCAGCAAAGTCAGGAGTACCTCACAAGTTTGGCATTTAGAGACAAAGGTTAATGAATAGTCTGATAGAACAGGAGAGAGTAATATCCTGGGAGATACAGAAGACGTACTCATAGATCCTGGATAGGCTTTCTAAAGAGGTTGAGCAAGTCAAAATTAAGACCGGAAGGAATAAAGGAGGGCCATTTGGCCCCTTGAGCCAATTCCAAAATTCAATAGGACCATGGCTGACCCTCCATGGCTGACCCTCCATGGCTGACGCTCCATTCCTGTCCTCTTCCCCCGTAACTCTTGATTGCCCTATTGATTGAAAATCTAATAAGTAAAAGTCTCATGCTGAACTACCTGGGCATTATGATTACGTTTTTGTCATTTATAGAAATGATTTGGGTGTGAATGTAGGAAGAATGGTTAGTAAGTGTGAAGATAACACCAAACATTGGTTAAATAGTGGACAGCGAAGAAGATTGTCTCAGATTACAACAGGACCTTGATCAGACAGGCTGGGGAGTGGCAGATGGAGTTTAATTTAGATAAATGTGAGGTGTTGCATTTTGGTAAGGCAAATCAGGGCAGAATTTATATACTTAATGATAGGTCCTGGGGAGTATTCATAAATAAAGATACCTTGGAGTGCAGATTCATGGTTCTGTCAAAGTGCAGTCACAGGTAGACAGGGTAATGAAGAAGACATTTGGTTATACATGCCTTTGTTGGTCAGTGCATTGAGTATAGGAGTTGGGATGTCATGTTTCAGCAGTACAAAACATTACTTACACCACTTTTGGAATACTACATTCAATTCTGGTCTCCCTGCTTTAGGAAAGATGTTAAATTGAAAGGGTTCAAAACATAGTACAAGGATGTTGCTGCAGTTGGAGATTTTGAGCTCTTGGGAGAGGCTAAATAGGCTGGAGCTGTTTTCTCATCTGAAGCTGAGAGGTGACTTTTTGGAGGTTTATAAAATCATGTGGGGCATGGATAGGATGAATAGCCAAGGTCTTTTTTCCCCCAGGATGGGAAGCCCAGAACTACAGGGCATAGATTTAAAAGATTTAAAGGGACCTAAGTGGCAACTTTTCGCACAGAGGGTGGTGCATGTGTGGAGTGAACACCAAGAGCAAGTGGGAGGCTGGCACAATTACAATATTTGAAAGGCATCTGGTTGGGTACATGGAAAGGAAAGGTTGAGAGGGATATGGACCAAATGCTAGCAAATGGAACTAGATTAAAACAGGATATCTGATTGGCATGTGTGAGTTGGACTGAAGGTTCTGTTTCTGTGCTTTACAATTGGAATGTGGGCATCGCTGGTGGGCCAGCAGTTATTGTTCATCCCTCATTGCCCTTGAGAAGATGGTGATGTGCTGCCTTCTTAAACTACAGCAGTCCACCTGGGGTTATCCCATAATATCATGACGGAGGGAATTCCAGGATTTTGACCAAGTGGCAGTGAAGGAGTGGCAAATATTTCCAAGTCAGGTGGGGAACTTGGAGGTTGTAGTGTTCTCATGTATTGCTGCTCTTGTCCTTCTAGACAGAAGTGGCCATAAATTTGGTTGAGGTACATTGGTGCATTTGTTGCTGTACTAAGCATATGGCTATGCTTCCCAGCTGGGTAACAAGTGCAAGGAGTTAAGGAGATAGGCAAATAGGTTGCAAAAAGAAAGTAACAGTTGACAGGCCATAATTTCTAAAATAAAAGAGAAATATGAGTGATTGTGGTGTCATTGATTAGGAATCCAAAGGCTCAACCAAAACTCACATTCATGGCGGATGCTTCTTCCTTAGTGGCTGTGTCAACTCCATCTTACCCCATGTGGGTTCCAATAGATTCCATTCTTCATGAATCCGCCCAGAATTACAGGGACTTCTGTGATGTGCAATGGTCCTCAGGCAGCTGTTGCTACCACATCCATCAGCACAACCTCATACTTTCTCTAAGTTGTCCTGATCTCCAGTTCCATTTTATTCTTAGCCATATTTGATCATTTGATGCCTTAGCAAGATCAATGCTGCTTGTTCCTCTCATCGAATTCTCAATCTACACCCATCATCAGCTGGTCCATCTTTAACTTTTCTATTCCTTTCTTTGATGTCTCTGTTTCTATTTCTGGTGATGGACTATCCACTAATATCCACTACAAACTGACCAATTATCTTGATTACACTTCCTCACATCCTGCTTCCTGGAAGGACTCCATTCCCCATTCTCCACATTTCTCCATCTTGAACCCATCTGTTCATCTGTGGAATTCACTACCCAAGATTGCTGTGGATGTCGGGATGTTGAATAGACTTAAGCTGTAGATTCACAGATTTTTAATTAGAAAGGTGTTGAAGGGTTATAGGGAGTGGGTAAGAAAGTGGAGTTGAGGCCGAGATAAGATCAGACATGATTGTATTGAATGGGAGAGCAGGCTCAAGGGGCAGAATGGCATACTCGTGCTCCTAACCCTAATGTTCCTGAGCTGCTATCTTTCACAGAGTGCCTCCAAAATGTTCTCCATTATCTTCAATTGAGAACTCTCCCTACCATGGCTGACAGCTATACCCAATCTATTTCCCACACTTCAGCCCTCAACTCTTCCCTACCTTCTCAGGACAATGATAAGATCACCTTCATTCTCAATTCCCACCCTTCTGCATTTGAAGGATTATCCTCCACCATTTCCCTCATCTCCAGTAGAATGGTACCCTCCTTCCATAGTGAGCATATTATAAGGACCCTGGTCCACCCTTTCAATACGCCTGACATTTTTGCAACAGCCTCTCCCATGCTGTCACAGAAGGTGTCAAACTTCACCTCCTCCCTCCCCATGGTCTAAATCTCTAATTGCACCTTCTAGGTGAGAGACAAAAATCTGCGGATGCTGTAATCCAAGGTAGACAACCAGGAAGCTAGAAGAACACAGTAACCCAATCACCTTCCAGGTTTTTTTCAATCTAGTCTACTGCATCCACTACTCACAATGCAGTCTCCATTACATGGGCAAGACCAAACATGACTTTGATCTGAGTACATTTAACTTACTGTCTCCTGTTCAACCCTTGCATGAACACCTATCTCACATTTCAGTCTCTCATTTTACACTATTTGCAATCCTGTTTTTTAATGCTCTAGACACCCACACCATCTGTCAACAGCATAAACAAAAACCATTTCCAGCCTCTTTCAGTTCTGAAGAAAGCATACTGGACCAAAAACATTAACTCCATTCCTCTCCATAGATGCTGCTAGACCTGTTAACTTTCTCCAATGTGTTCTGTGATACATTTTTTGTTGGTAATATCACCAAGACAAAAGACCTCTTCAGTAAAGTGCACTGTCTTGTTTGTGTCTTGCATTTACACGTCCTGACCTAAGACAGGTGGATTTACGTGACTTAAAAGTTACAGACAGATTTATTTTGAAAATTGGCTTCCACGTTTTTTATTTTATTATTCTTTTCATGGATGTCAGTGGTAAGACCGGCTTTTTGGTAGACGACCCTAATTGCTCCCTTGAAATCAGCGGCTAGCTCAGGCCATTTTAGAAAGCCGCTGAGACCCAAGCCCATGTACGAACAGGACTGGGACATTCAGCCCATTGAGTGAGTTGCTGTCATTCTGAATTCCTATCACCCAGGTGGAGTGAGGATGATGGATTTACCTCCCAAAAGGATATTAGTGAACCCAATGGATTTGCACAGCAGTCAATCATAGCTTGTGATCACTGTTATAGAGGTCAGTAATCACTTTCAGATTTATTAATTTACTTTAAAATTCCTCTAATCCACTGTGATGTGTATTGAACCTGTATACCCAGAGTACTGGAGTATTTTTTTATATTCTAGAATCCAGTGACATTAGCACAGCTCTGGCCATCCTGATTAATGTCAATGGCTTTTCTTCTCTAGGACAGATTGCAAACCATTTCCATTTTAAACCATTCTTGATGGCAACGTTTTTGGTCAACATTTAATTAAGCTCACCCAGCAGGTTTTACATCCAGAAGTTTATCTGGGACTTTTCAATTACTGGAATCAAGGCAAAATACTGCTGGTGCTGCAAATCTGAGACAAACACAGAGAAGGCTGGAGAAATGCAGCAGGTCTTGCAGCATCTTTGAGAGAGAAAAAAAGACTCAACCATTCAGACTCAATATGTCACTTTTTCAGAACCCAAAGTATTAACTATGTTTCTCTCTCCATGGATGCTGCCCAGACTTGCTGCCCAGATTCTCTACTAAGCTCAGGGTTTGTTTTGTTGGTCCAACACTGTGGCCTTCTGTCTCAGAGCCTGCCACGCAGTGGCATTGTTATTTCATGAGCTGGCAAACCAGCACAAAGGGGCTTTTCACCATGCTTTTCAACTGCTCCCTGAATTTAGTTTGGGTGACTGCGTAAATGTACGTGTTTGTGCAAGAACTCAACACCTGCGACATGTACCCTGTCTCCAGTGCGATGTAAAATGGATCTTCCAATGTTTCATAAGAGTATGTTTGGGTGATGCGCCAATACAGGAAAACTGTGACGTGAGTGGCCCAGAGCAACAGGAAACTGCCTGAGACAGCAAACAGTAATATGATTGATTTTCTTCTGTTCTGCATCTCTGGGTCATGTCGATTGTTTGCATTCCTTTGGACGCGAAAGCCTTGACGTGCTTTGCTGACCACCATGATATGTCTGACTGTCAGAACATTGAGGGTTAAGATCAGAAGGAACGGGACACATGGAGTTAGAATTGTATCGATCCAATCAAATGTAACCCAAGCGGCTGAGTCATAGAAGCTCACTTTCGCATCACAGAACCACGGTACATTGTTAATTACATAGAGGGGTTGGTAAGTGAAGTACCAGCGAGCGTTTTTTGCACTGAACAGCACAGTCACAACCCCTATCACCGCAGCAGCTGTTGTCTGCGTGCAGTATTTTCTTTTCAGCTGCTGGCAACAAATGGCAACAAATCGGTCAAAGGTGAAAGCAACTGTTAACCAGACAGAAGAGTCCAAGGCTGCATAGACCAGGACGAATTTCAAACTGCAGAGGGGAGTGTAATCCAGGAAGCACGTCGGGAAGTATAGATCATTAATCCGATTGAATATCACGTCAGTAATTACAACCAGAAGATCGGCCACAGCCATGGCCAGTAGATACCTGGTGATCCCTTTAGTGAGACCAAAGTTTCCCCGAGACAGAATCACCACGGTCACCAGATTGGCTGCCAGAAACAGAGGAAAAGAAACAGCAGCCAGTAAATGATCCTCACACATGCCAGCGTGGACTTCAGCGAATGTGAGTGGAAAATTAATCCTGGGTAGTAACATAGTCAGGCTGATAAATTCAGTGTGCAGCTGCTCCTGTTGCCATTTTACTCATAAAATGTAGAATACAGGAGCGAGAGTAGGCTGTTCAGCCTTTCAGGTCTGTATCAGCATTCAATATGATCATGGCTGATCACCCAGCTCAGTACCCTGTTCCTGCCTTCTCCCCCACACCTTTTGATCCCTTTAGCCTGAAGAGCTATCACAGAATCATAGAATTCCTACAATGTGGAAACAGGCCATTTGACCCAACAAATCCACATTGAGCCTCCGAACAGTATCCCAGCCAAACCCATTCCCCTATTATTTTACATTTCCCCGACTAAAGCACCTAACCTATACATCCCTGAACACTATGGACAATTTGTCATGGCCAACTCTCCTAACTTGCACATCTTTGGACGGGAGGAGGAAACCAGAGCACCCAGAGGAAAACCACACAGACATGGTGAAAATGTGCAAACTCCACACAAATAGTCACCCGAGCCTGGAATCATACCCAAGTCCCTGGCACTGTGAGGCAGCAGTGCTAACCACTGAGCCACCCTGCTGCCCTCTACTGAGCCACCATGCCGCCCTAGCTATATCTAACTCCTCCTGAAAACATTTGACTGCTTTCTGTCGCAGAGATTCATAGGCTCTCCACTCAGTGAAGAAATTCCTCTTTATCTCAGTCCTAAATGGCCTTATCCATATCCGTAAACTGTGTCCCAACGTTCTGGACTCCTGAATCATTGGGAACATTCCTCCTGCATTCACCCAGCTGAATCCTGTTAAAATTTTATACATTTCTATGAGATCACCCATTCTCCTAAATTCCAGTGAATGCAGTCTCACCTGATCCAGGCTCTCTTCATAAGTCAATAGTACCATCCCAGGAATCAGTCTGATAAATCTTTGTTGTACACCCTCCATTGCTAGAGGATCCTTTCTTACATATGGAGACCAAAACTGCTCACAATGATCCAAGAGTGGTCTCACCAAGACCCTGTGTAATGGCAGCAAGACATCACTGCTCCTATACTTGAATCCTCTTGCTATGGAGGCCAACATACCATTTGCCTTCTTCATTGCCTGCTGCACCTGCATTCAGCATTGATGTACAAAGGCACTCTGGTCTCATTGTAGCTCCCCCTTTCACAATTCTCAACCACATTTTACATTACAGCTAGTAATGTTAGCCTTGATTATTATCACAAATCAAGTGACTATCTGAAAATTAGTTGGTTTTACACCACATTGGAGATCCCTGTCTGATGTATACAGACATTAAAAACAGGCATGATGAAAGACATTGGCTTAACATCAAATTTCCAACAGTTCAGGTTGAGTGTCAAACCGAGAATTAGATTTTGTTCACTTTGTCAAATATTCGGAATGAACTAGAGATGACTGCATGAACCCTCCCTCCTTCATCAACCCTGCAGCCATGTGTTCATTTGCACTCGCTCTCTATTCCTAGCCTCACTAGCACGTAGCACCAGTAGCAATCCTGAGATTACAACTACACTTGCCATGCTTTCTAACTTCCAACCTAAATCCCCATGTTCTCTTTGCAGTTCCCCATCCCTTTCCCTGCCTATAACATTAGTAGTAATGCGTACCATGACATCTCGCTGCTCCCCCTCCCCCTGAAGAATACTGTAAACTCGATCCAAGACATTCGCTGACCCTGACACCCGGGAGGCAACATACCATCTGGGAGTCTCATTCACAACCACAGAATCTCCTGTCTGTTCTTCTCATGATTGAATCGTTCATCACTATCACTCTCCTATTCTCCTCTCTTCCCTTCTTATCCACGTTGCCAGGCTCAGTGCCAGAAACCTGGCTGCCGTGGTTTTCCCCTGGTAGGTCATCGCCCCCAACAGTATCCAAAGTGGTTTACTTATTATTGAGGGGAACAGCCACAGGAGATCCCTGCACTGTTTGCTTTCCCTCACTTGATGGTCACCCAGCTACCTTTATCCCGTAACGTAGCTGTGACTATCTCCCTATAACTCCTCTCTAACACCCCCTTAGCTTCCCAAATGATCTGAAGTTCATCCAGCTCTAGCTCCAGTTCCCTAACTCTGTCTGTGTGGAGCTGGGGTTGGTGCACTTCTTGCAGGTGAATGCAGCAGGAACACTAGTGGTGACCCTTACCTCCCACATCCTGCAAGAGGAGCATGCAACTGCCCTAGCCTTCATCTCCTCTGCTCTAAATTGCCAAGAGACATTGAATAAATGAGAAAAAAAAACAGCCTTAACCATATTCCACACACAGTCCTTTTTTTTTGGTTAGAGGAGGAGGATGGGTGGGGCACACAACACACGTTCAGCCACAACCTGAATATATCAGTGCACATGCCCAGCAATCCCCATGTCTACGTCCACTCCTGTTGAGCGTTCGCTCACAAGGTAAGTCTTTAAGAGTGAAATTTACTTTCCTGGTCTGCTCTCTCACCACTCCCATTGCTGCAAATGGAGGCTGCTAATTCATGAGGTAAGTATTTAACAGGTAAAACTATCTTTGCAGCAGATTCCTTGGTGGTGGGGGGAGGAATCAATGACGAGAGGCAGAGATTTCAGGGAAGGGACAAAAGGTACAGGAGATGTGAGAAATTTTGTTTTCACGCAGAGGGTGGAATCTGCAACTCAATGGCTGTAACAGTGAGAAAGGCAGAAACCCTCATGTAAGGCAGAAAGACAAGGTCTGGCAACAATCTGTGGAGAGAGAAACGGTAAACAGTTTGAGTCCAGAATGACTCCTCCTCAGAACTGAAGATCCTCGTGTCTGCCCAAAACATTGACTTTCCCGTTCCTCTAATGCTGTCTGACCTGCTGTGCTTTTCCAGCTTCATATCAATTGACTCTGGCTTCCAGCATCTGCAGCCCTCAATGTCTACTGCATTACTCTCTGGTTCTGTGGTTCAGCCGAATGTTTGACAACATGTGGAAAACAACATAATTCTCTGTTTGACGCAAAACCCAATGAGTTCAAAATTTGATCTGAAGTCCATGCCACCTCTCTGAAGGTTACGGCGAAGGGAAAAGTGCTGGAAAATGGGATGAGAATAGTCCAGGGGTTTGTTTTTGACTGAGTGACATGAAGGGCCTTTCTCTGTGCTGTAGATCTGCCAACTCATTTTTAAGAAATTGATAATGGCCATTCAAGCCCATCTCACACCTCTTCTTTGCATCTAGAAGCTAAACTTTCGTTCTAAAAGCGCAACAGAACAAATAATGAATCAGAGGGACACAAGATCTTAAGATTCTCTTTTGACAACAGCTAAAAGGAAACTAAATGCTGACATTCTGCAAGGCTAGTGCTGGTAACAGATGAACAGGAACTAGTGGCAGTTAATTACCTGGAAGTCCAATAGCTGCGAGAGTCGGGTAGTAAATAGCTCCAACCTGACTGATGGTGGATCGGTGCATCTTCCTGGAAGAACGATGGTGCCTGCTCATGGTGGAAGCCATCACCATCGCCATTTCGGCACTGGGATCTTGTGCTGAATGTCCACCCTTTAATACACAGGAACAAGCACTCCAGAGAGTCAGCTGAGGAACCGCCAAAGGAAATCAATTACACATGACAAAACAAACATCAGGTTCTGTGTGTATAAAACCATTGAGTCGAGGTGGTGTTACTAAATAATAGGTTAATGCTCCTGGATTTGAGTTCCAATTCTGCAATAGTAACTCAATGGAATTTAAATGCAATGAGTAATTCTGGAATTGAAAGCAGCACTCCATGAGACCATGATCAATTGTCATTTAAAAAAAGCCACTGAGTTCACAAATCTCCTTTAGGGAAGGACATGGACGTCCTTATTGTTCTCTCATACTCCACACTCACCACAATGGGGGTTGCTCTTAACTGCCTTCTGAAATGGCCTGGTGCGCCAACTAAGGATGGGCGGCTCATGATGGCCTTGTCTAAAAATGCCCACATCTTGTAAAAGAATAATTTTAAAATACCTTCCCCATCTGACAGAAGTACTCTTTTTTGACAACTGCAGAATGCTGGAAAGAACCATCATGTGATTCTCACTGGATCAATAACACATGTAAAGCATCCCAAATGATGTGAAAATCAGAAATGCCTCAATGGCTGAAAGATGATAACAACAGAAAATGCTGAAAACTGACGGCAGGTTTGTAACATCTACCCAAGGGAATCAGACTGAACAGCTCATGACCTTTCATCACGACTTAGAAGTATTCAAAGTGTTGTAGGTTTCAAATCTCTACATAGGGAAAAGGGTGGAAGCAAGAAGAAATAAGGGAAGGTCAGTGATCAGATGGAGAGAAGGAAACATTCAGTGCTGGAAGATCAGAAGGAGCGATGGTGGGATAAGTTAAATAAACAATGTACCTCAACATGGTGTAGACAGTCGTGATCTGAACATAAGGTGATAGAAATGGAGAAAAACAAGTAGTGGGGTGGGGGAGGTGTTAAAAAAGAAAGAAAAATGAATGTGCAGGGAAAGGTTTTGATCTAAACTTGTTAAACTCCAGTGATTAGTCCCAAAGACTGAGAAGTTCTCTTTTGAAAGATAAAGTGCTTTCTCCAAGTTGAGTTGAGACACAGCAGTTGACCAAAGATGGAAAGCTTTGGTAGAATTGGATTGAAGAATTAAATTAGAATCATAGAGTCACAGACATTTAAAACACAAAGAAGGACCCCATTGCATAAATGCCAATCAAAAGTAACCGCCTAACCATTTTAATCTCATTTTCCAGAAGTTTGCACAAAGCCTTCACATTGCAAGTGCACATCGAAACACCTCTTCAATGATATGAGGGTTTGCAGGCAGTGAGTTCCAGATTCCCACCACCCAATGGGTGAGAAAGGTTTTCTTTACATCGCCTCTAAACCTTTGCCCCTTTCCTTAAATCTATGCCGCCTCATGTTTGATCCCATCACCAAGCAGAAAGGTTTCCTCCTGTCTAGCCTATCGGTGTCCTACATAATTTGATATATCCCAATCATATCCCTTCTGATCCAAGTAAAACCACTCCAGTCTATCTAATCTCTCGTCATAACTGGAAACTCTCCAGCCCAAGCAACGTCCTGCTAAATCTCCTCTGCATCCAGTCCAGTGTGTTCACATCCCCCTCTTTTAATGTGCAACAGTGGCCTAACTAACATTTCCTACAGATCCAGCACAATCTCTCTGCTCTTAAACCATATACCTCAGTTAATAAAGACAAGTATTCCATTTGTCTTCTGAACAATTTTATCCACCTACCCTTATACCTTCAGGTAGCAGTGAACAGGCACACCAAGGTCCCTCTGATTCTCAGTGCGTCTCCTGGGTCTGACTGTTCATCAGTAAATCCTATGCCTTGTCTATTGACTGAGGACTGGAACTGCGTCTCTTGTATTCTGCTGGGCAATTGAGGTTTTTGTCTGTTTCTTATGGGTGCACTATTTTATTCATTTATTCGGGGCAATTAAGAGTCAAACACATCGATGTGGATGTGGAGTAATTTGTAAGGCAGACTGCATAAGGATGGCAGATTTCCTTCTCCAATGTATATTAGGAATATAGGGACACAAGAATTTGGAGCAGGAGGAGGCAATTCAGCCCTTCGAGACCTCAGTGCTATTCAACATGGCTGATCTTATCCTATCTTATCTTACTTTGGTTGTGAAGGCAAAATTAAGACCATAAGGAATGGAGTAGGCCATTCAATCCCTCAAGCCTGCAACACCATTCAATGGGATCATGGCTGATCGAACGTTCCTCAACTCCACTTTCCTGCCTTCCTACTGATCAAAAATCTAACAATTAAAAGTCTGATGCTGTACTGACTGAATTAGCCTGGCATGATGATTATGTCTTTGTTATTTATATAAATGGTTTGGATGTCAATATTGGTGGAATGGTTAGTAATTTTGCAGATAACACCAAATTTCGTCGCCTAGTGGGCAGTGAAGAAGGTTATCTCAGAGTACAATGGGACCTTGATCAGAGGGGCTGAGGAGTGGCCGATGGAGTTTAATTTAAGTAAATGTGATGTGTTGTGTTTTGGTAAGACTGATCAGGGCAGAACTGATACACTTATGGGTAGGGTGCCGGGACGTGTTGCCAGAGAGACCTTGGGATGCAAATTCAGAGTTCATTGAAGAAGTAGCTGTTTGGCACACTTGCCATTATCGGCTAGTGCATTGAGTTGGGATGTCATGTTGCGGCTGTATAGTACATTAGTTCGGCCACTTTTAGAATATGGCGTTCAGTTCCAGACTTCCTGCTACAGGAAAGATGTTGTGAAACCTAAAAGGGTACAGGAATAATTTAAAAGGATGTTTCTGGGATTAGACAGTTTCAGCCACAGAGAGAGTCTGAGTAAGCTGGGGCCATTTTCCCTGGAGTGTCGGTGACCTGATAGAAATTTATAAAATACTTGACGGGGGGGGGTATGGATATGATGAATAGCCAAGGTGTTTTCCCAGTTTTGGGGAGTCCAAACCTACAAGGCATAAGTTTAAAATGGGAGGGGAAACATACAACACAGACTTAAGGGGCAAACTTTTCACGCAGAAGGTCGTGCATGTGTGGAATGAGCTGCCAGAGGAAGTTGTGGAGGCTGCTCCAAACAGAACATTTAAAAGACATCTGGATGAGTATGTGACAAAGAAGATTTAGAGGGATATGTGTCAAATGCTTGCAAATGGGATGAGATCAGTTTCGGACATCTGGGCGGCATGCAAAAGTTGAACTTAAGGTTCGGGTTCTGTGTTCTACAACACTCTGACTTTATGATTCTAGAAGCTGCAGGAGTTCGAGAATTTGTGGCTGTACTGAGTATATTGGATGTGCCTCCCAGCTGGGTAACAAGTGCAAGGAGATCAGGAGATAGGCAGATGCATTGCAAAAGGAAAGTAGTCGTTACAAGATAATTTCCAAAATAAAAGGGAAATATGAGGGGTGATTGTGGTGTCGACAGATTCCTACATTGACAAGTAAACTAAAGGCTCAGCAAAAACTCACATTCACAGCCCACGTTCCTTCCTCAGTGGCTGTCTGCAACTCCATCTTACCCCATATAGGTTTCAACAGATTTCATTCTTCATGAATCCGCCCAGAATTACAGGGATCTCTGCGACATGCAATAATCCTCAGGCAGCTGTTGCTACCACACAGTGAGATCCGGACTCAGTGTCATACAGTGCCACATGCACACAGTATACTTCTCTCTTTCTATCAGCACTACTTCATGCTTTCTCTCTAAGTTTTACTGGTCTCCAGTTCCATTTTATTCTTAGTCACATTTGATCATTTGATGCCATAGCAAGATCAATACTGCTTCTTCCTCTCATCCAGTTTTCAAAAAAAGAATCAATTTTGCTTCCAATTCTCACCCTACACCCATCATCAGCTGGTCCATCTTTAACTCTTCCATTCCTTCCTTTGATGTCTCTGCTTCTATTTCTGGTGATAGACTATCCACTAACATCGACTACAAACTGACCAATTGTCTTGATTACACTTCCTCACATTCCTTCAATTCCCCATTCTCCAGGATTCTCCATCTTGAACCCATCTGTTCATTTGTGGAATTCACGACCCGAGAGTGCCTTGGATGCCGGGACGTTGAATAGATTTAAGCTTTAGGTTGACAGATTTTTAATTGGAAGTGTGTTGAAGGGTTATGCGGAGTGGTTAAGAAAGTGGAGTTGAGGCCAAGATAAGATCAGCCATGATTGTACTTAATGGCAGAGCAGGCTTAGGCACTGAATGGCTTACTCCTGCTCCTAGCCCTTCTGTTCTTGAGCTGCTATCTTTAGCAGAGTGCCTCCAACATTTTCTCCATTTTCTGCAATTGAGAACTGTCCCCACCATGGTTGACAGACCCTGAGCCATACCTTATCCATTTCCTACACTTCATCCCCCAACCCTTCCCTGCCTTCTCAGAACAATGATAAGATCACCTTCGTTCTCAGTTCCCATCCCTCTGAATTTGCATGATCATCCTCACCATTTCCCTCATCTCCAGTAGGATGGTACCACCAAACATATTTTCCCCTCCCTCCATAGTCAGCATATTATAAGGATCCTGGTCCACCCCTTCAATACTCCTGACATTTCAACAACACACCCTCCCATGACATCTTCCCATGCCATCACAGAATATGTCAAACTTGCCCTTTCACCTCCTCCTTCCTCATGGTCTAAACCGCTAATTGCACCTTCTTGGTGACAGACAAAAAAACTGCAGATGCTGTAATTCAAGGTAGACAACCAGGAGGCTGGAAGGACACAGCAATCCAGCTACCTTCCAGGACATGTCTTTTTCAATCTGATCTACAGCATCCACTACTCACAATGCAGTCTCCAGTGCATGGGCAAGACCAAACATAACTTTGATCTGAGTAGATCTAACTTACTGTCACCTGTTCAAATCTTGCATGAACACCTATCTCACATTTCAGTCTCTCATTTTACACTATTTGCAATCCTGTTTTTTATGCTCTAGACACTTCCACAACCTGTCAACAGCATAAACAAATACCATTTCCAGCCTCTTTCAGTTCAGAAGAAATCATACTAGACCTAAAACGTTAACTCCATTTCTCTCCATAGATGCTGCTAGACCTGTTAACTTTCTCCAATGTGTTCTGTGATAAATTTTATAGTTGGTAATATCACCAAGACAAAAGATCTTGTTCAGGTTTTCATTAAAGTGCACTGTCTTGTTTGTGTGTTGCACGTACACGTCCTGACCTAAGGCCAGGTTGATTTACATGACTTAAAAGTTACAGACAGATTCATTTTGAAAATTGACTTCCACGTTTTTTGTTTTATTATTTTTTTTTATCAGAACTGTGGGTGTCACTTGTGAGACCAGCTTTTTGGTAGACGGTCCTTAATTGCTCCCCTGAAATCAGCGGCTTGCTCCGACCATTTCAGAAGGCAGCTGAGACCCAAGCCCATGTAGGAACAGGACTGGGACATTCAGCCCATCGAGTGAGTTGCTGTCATTCTGTATTCCTATCGCCCAGGTGGAGTGAGGATAATGGATTTGCCTCCCAAAAGGACATTAGTGAACCCAATGGATTTGCACAGCAGCCAATCATAACTCCGTGATCACTGTTATGGAGGCCAGTATTCAGTTTCAGATTTATTAATTTACTTTAAAATTCCTTTAGCCGACTGTAATGGGGTTTGAACCCGGATCCCCAGAGCATTGGAGTAGTTTTTTTTTATTCCGGCATCCAGTGATATTCAGATTTTCTGACAGATTGCAAACCATTCTCAATGGCAACTTTTTTTGGTCAAAATTACTGCCTTTCAATTTGAGATTTTTATTTTAAATTAAGCTCACCCAGCAGGTTTTACATCCAGAGGTTTATCTGGGACTTTTCAATTATTGGAATCAAGGCAAAATACTGCTGGTGCTGCAAATCTGAGACAAACACAGAAAATGCTGGAGAAATGCAGCAGGTCTTGCAGCATCTTTTGAGAGAGATAAACAGAGTCAACCATTCAGGCTCAATATGTCACTTTTTCAGAACCCAAAGTATTAACTATGTTTCTCTCTCCATGGATGCTGCCCAGACTTGCTGCCCAGATTCTCTACTAAGCTCAGGGTTTGTTTTGTTGGTCCAACACTGTGGCCTTCTGTCTCAGAGCCTGCCACGCAGTGGCATTGTTATTTCATGAGCTGGCAAACCAGCACAAAGGGGCTTTTCACCATGCTTTTCAACTGCTCCCTGAATTTAGTTTGGGTGACTGCGTAAATGTACGTGTTTGTGCAGGAGCTCAACACCTGCGACATGTACCCTGTCTCCAGTGCGATGTAAAATGGATCTTCCAATGTTTCATAAGAGTATGTTTGGGTGATGCGCCAATACAGGAAAACTGTGACGTGAGTGGCCCAGAGCAACAGGAAACTGCCTGAGACAGCAAACAGTAATATGATTGATTTTCTTCTGTTCTGCATCTCTGGGTCATGTCGATTGTTTGCATTCCTTTGGACGCGAAAGCCTTGACGTGCTTTGCTGACCACCATGATATGTCTGACTGTCAGAACATTGAGGGTTAAGATCAGAAGGAACGGGACACATGGAGTTAGAATTGTATCGATCCAATCCAATGTAACCCAAGCGGCTGAGTCATAGAAGCTCACTTTCGCATCACAGAACCACGGTACATTGTTAATTACATAGAGGGGTTGGTAAGTGAAGTACCAGCGAGCGTTTTTTGCACTGAACAGCACAGTCACAACCCCTATCACCGCAGCAGCTGTTGTCTGCGTGCAGTATTTTCTTTTCAGCTGCTGGCAACAAATGGCAACAAATCGGTCAAAGGTGAAAGCAACT